>NC_084793.1:306545937-306845937 GCF_963169125.1 Humulus lupulus | reverse complement strand
ATCAGAGGCATTATCTTCTCCCTTCCCGTACAACCTCTTTCATTGTCTTCCTTGGTGTTTGAGCTCTAGTTGCGGATTCAACCAAGAGGAACGAGTTAGTAGACTAAGTTCTGCTTGTGTGGGAGGTTCAAAACACATTCTAAGGTAAGTTTTGATCTTTGAACTCAAGCTATGCTCTGTTTTCGTTTGGGATTTTAGTTCATGGTTTTTGATGTGGGAAGTGAGGATTAAAGGGAGTTCTTGGTGTTAGATGATTGGGTTTTGGTGAGGAGGTGTTATAGGTAAGGTTTGGGGGTTCAATTACATGTTTGGAGAAGGTTTTAAGATGATTCAAGGGACTGGTTTGAAGGGAAAAACGCAGGGTTAAATTCTGGTTCGTGTGTGGCCGACTTGCTGATCTGGGCTGGGCGCCGCGGCGCAGCAGGGGTGCGCCGCGGCCCTTGGCGTTTGGCAGGCAGGGAGCCTCTCTGTCTGGAGGCGCGCCGCGGCGCAAAAGCAGGGAGGGCCGCGGCCCTTAGAGCCAATTTTGCTAAAATAAGGTTTTTAGCTTGGGGATTCAAACCATAGGCCTCAGGGTTGGACCTAGTACCCGGTTGGGTAGTATTTGATGTCTCGGGGGCTGGGATTTGGTTTGGGAACCCTTGGTTATCATTTTTATTGATGAATCCTATATTTTGGTTATGACCAGGTGACCGTCGAGGAATTTAAAGGTTGATCGTTCTCAGGGGTCGTTCATATTATAATACTCACTCGAACCAGAGGTAAGAAAACAGTGTATGAATACAGTTGCACCCTGTATAGGTATATGACATGCGTGGTTTGATACTTGAGGCATGTTGGTTGATATATGTGGACATGGATTGCATATTAAATGCTATTGAACGCTGATTATCTGCTTAAGACACTGACTAGTCAGGGACCGACTCTAAAGTCGAGAATTATGCATTGAATGGCTCTATAGCATTAATGCCAGACCGACCCTAAGGTCGAGAAACTTATAAGGGCTTGCCTGGTCTACGACCAGATGGTTATAGCCAAGGTATATGACCCCGGTGACTGTCTGTCACAAGGCTAAGGGACGTTGTCCATAGTTTCGACTCTAGAGTCGTGAGGAAGGTTATGTTGGTGACCAATCACCATGCACCTGTCCTGATCAAGCTTATGAAAGAAATCACCTATTAGTTAAGCCCTGGTGACCCTATCGTCACATGGCTAGAGGGAGCGATGCTCATTATTGTGACTTTTGGCTATTGTCACCTACTTGTTGGACTGATAGTCCTGAGGGAATAACTATGATTATTGTTGATATTATATCATGCTATATTGTGATTTCTTGCTGGGCCTCGGCTCATGGGTGCTATGTGGTGCAGGTAAGGGAAAGGAAAAGCTTGGCCAGCCTTGAGAGGAGAGCTTGGGCGATGTAATGTACATACAGGGCCGCTTGACCGCCACGGTCAAGGAGTTCTCAGAGGGACTAGGGGTTTACCCTATTTTTGCCGCTTAGGCCGGTGGAGTTTGTATATCTGGAACTGTAGTAACTCTTTTGTAACTTGAACTACTTGTAAACATTTTAAAAGGCTCATGAGCAGTTTATTTACTTAATGAAAAGTACCCTTTCCTTTTTACTGGTTTTACACCTTAACCTGATAATAACACTTAGATCACATTTTTAACCAAAGGACTCGGGTAGCGGGTCAAATTTTTGGTTCACTGTTCTCCGTAACTGTTCTGGGGTAGCCAGGGCGTTACAAACTCTCTCTGATTGCATCAAAACACAGCCCAAACCCTGATGAAAAGCATAGCAGTATATCACAAACTTCTCCTGGTCTGTAGGAAGACTCAAAACTGGAGCTGTAATCAACCTCTGTTTCAACTCTTGGAAGTTGTTCTCACACTTGTCTGACCACAGAAACTTTTGACCCTTGCGTGTCAGCTCAGTTAATGACATAGTAATCTCTGAGAACCCCTCCACAAAACGCCTGTAATATCCTGCCAATCCAAGGAAACTTCTAACCTCAGAAGCATTCTTTGGCCTTGGCCAATCTCTGACCGCTTCAATCTTTGATGGATCCACTTTAATCCCCTCCTTACTCACAATGTGCCCAAGGAAGGACACCTGAGACAACCAGAACTCACACTTCTTGAACTTTGCAAACAATCTATGCTCTCTCAGTCTCTGTAGAACCAACCTCAGATGCTGCTCATGTTCTAACTCAGTCTGAGAATACACCAGGATATCATCGATAAAGACGATCACAAACTGGTCTAAATAATCATTGAACACCCTGTTCATCATATCCATGAAAGCGGCAGGGGCATTAGTCAACCCAAATGACATAACTAGAAACTCATAATGCCCATACCTAGTACGAAAAGCGGTCTTCGGTATGTCTCCCTCCTTGACCCTCAACTGATGATAACCAGAACGAAGATCGATCTTAGAGAATACCGTCTTCCCCTGCAATTGATCGAACAGATCGTCTATCCTTGGCAAAGGATACCGGTTCTTAATTGTCAACTTATTCAGTTCTCTGTAATCTATACACATCCTCAGAGAACCATCTTTCTTCTTTACAATTCTAATGACTACTATACTAATCTTAAGAAAACGTACATATGAAATAACCATAGCTTTATTTAAAAACTGTAAAGTAAAGGTTAAATTCATAAAAATTCATTTAGGATATGGGATCCCATTGTTTTGAAAACAAAACAAAACTTAATTAAATTGGTTACAAAATTAAGTGCAGAAAAAGAATACATAGAAATCATAACTAAAAGACTTAAAAACTTCATCCTCGAATCGAACGCGCAATCCACCGGTTCCATCTTGCCTCAATACACATCCTCAAACTGCCAAGAATCTTTCCGCCGCCATAACTATTTCCTGCACATATAAACATAAAGGAATGAGCCTAATGCCCAGCAAGGAAAAACTACTAACCACATAAACATACACATAAAATCATATCATAACATATGCTAAAAACATATCATAACATATACTATATAAGACTATACTAATAATGGCCATTATGACATGTGATAAACCATCTACGTCCCCTGTCTAATATTTGAGGTAGGTTAGATCACATGTAGTGTATGATAACCCATCTACGTCCCCTGTCTAATATTTGAGGTAGGGTAAATCATAACATAACATATAAAAACATAAACTTATCATAACATATTAAACATAACATAACATAAAAACATAACATATCATACAAACATACAAGATCTAGCCTATTTTCCTTACCAAAATACTGGGATATGAGAACAGTTTTGGGACTTTGGAATACTCCTAAAAACCATAAATGGAAGGGTGAGTATACTCAAGAGAATGAGATGAAAAGAATGGAAGAACTATACCATTAAGAATATATACCAAAAATCTTATGTTCAAGAACTTAGATTTCCGATCCAAGAATAAAGAATAAAGTTAAAGGCTGAGTAGAAAACTATAAGAACTTGAAGGAAATAATAACAAATGAACTAGAGTTTTGGAATACCTTGAATGCTTTATGACCCGTCTAAACCTTGAACCGAAATGTGTTATAAACCTTACTTCCCAAGTGTTTGGTAAGCTTAAAAATGATTAAGCTTATAATCCCCAACCCAAGTGTTTACACTCTCACAATAACCTAGCAACTTGCAGACTCTGAACTTAGCTTGATGAATGAATGAAAAATTCTTGGTGATAGGTCCTATTTATAGAGTTCTAGGAATAAAAATCTTCTAATTATAATCCAAATTTAAATTCAAATTTAAAATAGAATCCTAAGGAATAAAAATCTTCTAACTTTCTAAATCTCGTAACTCTAAACTAACCTATAGTAAAATCAACATATCTGGAGCTGTAGGACTCCGATTTAGAATATCTTTATATTGTTAGAAAGATAATTAAATTATCTACAACTTTTTAGAAATACTATTTTTCGAAATTCATAATATAACTGGGTCAAAAATAGGTCAGAAGTTACAGTACCCTAAAGTTACGAAAAATCTATTTAATTATCTAAATCACCAATAAATAAAATATCTAAATCACAAATAAATAAAATTGTGAGTCTAAATATCTAAATAAATATCATGCTCCTAACAAATTCTGGTGAAGACTAAGTCTTATATTTCCCTTATTAAAATAATGACTCCTTAATAATCATGTATATGACAAATGTCATAATCCTATTGGCTCTATCTAAACCTTGGGTTATAATAATCATCATATTAATAACCAGCAATATTAATCAAACCTTATGTTATAATTAATATTCTTAAACTATAGGTTAAACTTATAAAATTCATAACTATTGCTAGGAGTTTCCAACTAAGTCCCGGCTTGAACCAAAATCCACAGTAATGAACATACTATAACTAATACTAGCTAGTACTACTACTACTACTACTACTACTACTACTACTACTACTACTACTACTACTACTACTACTACTACTACTACTACTACTACTACTATCTAACTAGCTAAGTAAATTCTGGGACTCTACAGACACGCTTTCGAGATCAACCAACACTTCGAGCTCGTTATTCTAGTCAGCCTCCTCCTTAGCCAGTGATTTTATTGAGCTCAATCTTCGGAGACCAACATGTTCGAGCTTACAAATGAGGCTCGAACAACATCCATATGCATCGGAGAAGATTCGTTCTTTCGAGCTTGATGCTTAAGCTCGAGCCTTCTGAACTTGTGCTCGATCACCAACAAGAACAAGTCAAGAATCATGCACATTTATACAAGTGTCCAGCCACTGCTTGTTATTTTCGAGATTACGCTTTACGAGCCTATATTTCGAGGCTCATTGTGACGGTGTCAAAATTTGGGTGTAACAATTGTTGATTTAGAAAGTGTAAGCCATCAATTCTCAACACTTACGTTCTTCCAAAACGTTCACACCTATAGATTGAAAATTCTTCTAAAAACAAACTTCAAGTTCTTCAAAAAAAAAAAAACTTCACACTCATACACCTACAAACCCAAAAATGACCCAGATTCCCATCCGCATATGCCTAAAGTTCTTCCAAACACAAACCTAAAACTTTTCCAAAATCTTCAAATTTATCAAACCACAAATCCATATTTAACCCACAAACTTTCATTACCATATAGACTCAAACAAATCAATGTGTCAAAATTAATACAATAAAACAAACTAGACCGACACCATTGTTTTCGTCGACCCTTCGTCCCTATCAACCACCCCATGCATTGAACCAGTCTATCCAACCCTGCATCGGTCTCTACCCAAACCAAAACCTATCGCCTTAAACCCAGCTCCTGCCGCCCCAACTCATAGGTACACTGGTCAGCTCTATTCATTCCTTCGCCTTCGCCTTCGTCAACAACAACGTTTATCATTCTCTACGAGTCTTCAACTATCCCCAATCCCAAACTTAGCCCATCCATTTTCTGTGAGTCTTCTAGCGACCCTAGCCCTGAACTCAACCCATTTATTCCTCTACCGTCTATTGCCTAGCCTTGTTTAGCCATCCTTTACTGTCGTCACTAATCTTGTTGAGCCATTCCTCTCCTTAACAATAATTAGGCTTTTTTTATTTATTTATTTAAGTTTAAGTAGCTTTAGTCGTTCCTTTCCTTCAAGCTTTAGCTTTTGTTTAATGTATTTTCAAATTTTTGTTGTTAAAGTTTCAATTTTTTTTAGTAATTTTAAATTATATTTTAAGTAATTGTTTATATTTTTAATATTTAAATTAATAATTTACATGATTTTTACAATTTTTTTAAAATTAAATTTTAAATATGTTTTCAATTCATTTAAATATTTAAATTAATTTTTAAATAATAAATAAAATTTAGTGAAAGTATAACACATGTCAGAAAAAATATTTTGTAGGGGCTAATTATAATTAAATATTGTAAATACTTTATTAGTATTTTATTTTCAAAATTTTATTTTAAAATAATTTTTTATATTTAATAATAAAAAAATAATTTTATCTTAAAATTAACAGGGAGGTTGAGCCCCTAAACCACTATATGTGGCTTCAGTACTACACAAGTCATGTTTTATAGAATTATTCATGTTATCATTAATTTGTATATGTAAGTTTTCCCACTGGGGATTAATATTGTATACATTGGGATCCCAAAAATATAATTTCAGAGTCTACTATCAGAAAATATTTACAATAAGCCGATCTAAGCGGAAAAACAGGGTTTAACCCTAGTTCCTTTTACAACCCTCGGCCGTGGCGGTCGAGCAGCCGCATATGTACACGTCGTCACCTAAGCTCTCCAGCTCAAAGATGGTCCAGCTTTCTTTTGCCTTTACCTGCACCACATAGCACCCGTGAGCTGAAGCCCAGCAAGAAAACTTAATATGCTCATGAACAGTAATAACATGTCATCAAATCATAAGGCACACGCCTAGCAGATATAGCCCTATTCCAGCAGGCAAACAAATCCACGTAATGTTGAGTATAACACATCAACCAATGACCATAATAGCCATTAAGAGCTTTTAGCCCCAATAGAGGAGCGACAATGATACAGTCACTAGGGTGGGTTCCGTTCCCAAGAGCCACATGTCGATAGGGTCACCGGGGCTTATTGATAAGTAATCCTTTCACTAGCTTATACAAGATAGGTATCTGGTGAAATAGTCACCAGCATAAACCTATCGAATAGATAAGTGATCCTTTCACTAGCGTACATAGGATAGGTGCATGATGACTAGTCACCAACATAACCTTCCTCATGACCATAGAGTCATAACCCTGGAACATCGTTCCCTAGCCATGTGACAAGCAGTCACCTAGGCCTTAGGCCTTGGCTCTGAGTAACTAGTCCTAGACTAGCCAAGCGCTTATAAGATTCATCGACCTTAGGGTCGGTCTAGCATTAATGCCTTAGGGTCGTTCAACACTGATATCGATTAGATCTAATCTTCATTCGGCCCTGCGTTCAGGACGCTTATGCCATTTCTGACGCTTAGGTCCATGCCCCTGACTAGTCAGTTCCATAAACAAGTAAGCAATGCCACCAAACATATATCATATATCCAATATTCGAATACAGGGCATTCAGCATGCTTACTTTACAAATATTAGCACAATTAGGATCATGCATAAACACAGAGACTCACGCTCTGAACAATATCATACTCAGTACACAAAACATGTCCTAATCACATGTTTCTCGTGCATTATATTTAAACATCCAACATGCATCAAGAATAACTATGCATGTCACATATACACAAGGTGCAGTTTTCTTACCTCTAGTTCGAGTGAGAATTAAAACAAGAACGACCCATGAGAACGATCGATCCTTAATCCTTTAGTGGTCACCTAGTCATAACCAAATACAATCTCCAATTAATGAAAATTATCAAAGATAGGGTCTTGACCTAAACCCCACTCTCGGGACCTCGAAACATGCCCACACGGTGAGTAGATTCGATCTCGGGCCTTAAGGATTGAAACCCCGAGCCAAAAACTCTTAAAAACACCCAAAACAGGGTAGCGCTACAACGCCACCCTCCTAGTGCCCCAGCGCTATACTCAGAACTAAACCGCCCTAGCCTCCTCTGCAGGTAGCGCTTTAGCGCCCTACACTGGGCACTGTAGCGCTACCTTCAGCCAGCATCTGCCTAGAAATCTCTTCCTTCGATTCCACCATTTCTAACCCAAATTAAAAGCTTCCAAACATCAAATTCAGTCCCAAATGAACCCAAATACCATCCTCACATTTCCCAAGCATCACAACCCCAAGAACCCTAGCCAAAACTTCAATCAATCCCCCACTTTCCAACCCAAAAATCAGCTAAAACTCAACTAAGAAAATAGAGCAAAACCAAAAGTTCTAATGGCTAAAAACTCACCTCAATCTCAACAACACACCCTCTTCAATGGTGGAGCATAGCCCTAGCTTATTCCAGCTTAGTTCCTTGGCTTGATTCCTCAAAAAGAAGCTTGAAAAATCAAGGAGAAATGAGGGAGAAAACCTATCGGGAGAGAAGGAGAATGGAGACTCTGTTTTCCTCTTCTTTCAACAGCCTTAATGGCTTATATCAATCTCTAAGGGTGAAAAGACCTAAATGCCCTTAGGTCTAAAAGAAAACCTTAATAGCCACCAAGGGCAAGAATGCCCTTTCGCACCTATTTCGTTAATTATAATTAACACCCTCCAATTCCCGTTATTCTTAATATTCTCACATTCCAATAATCCATATCCCATTAAACTCACCCCGAGACTCACCCCGAGCCCCGAACTTAATCCTGTTATGACTAGACCGAGCACTTGCATTTCATGATCGTCTCATGCTGAATGGCTCGAACAAATCCACATATAATGTGGTACCAATCATAACTCACCCTCATGCACGAAAATACACAATTACGCCCTCAACAGGCCAAATTACCAAAATGCCCTTATAATTATAAATACACCCATATGCATGCATTTATCATCATATTATAATATAATTCACATAAACATGCATATGATCATTAAATAGCATAATAATTCAATTATGGCCCTCCCGGCCTCCAAATCAAGGTCCTAACCTTTATTAGGAAATTCGGGGAATTACAAGAACGCTTGACCCAGTGACCATCATAGGGGTCTTCAGCATGTTAGTCGGTCAGTCAAGACTACAACCCCAAGTTCGGTGCCTTGTTCACAGGTCCCCAGGAATGTCCATCACAATCCACGAGGAGGGGCTGGGACAGGCTGACGAAAGCATAATGCTCCAACAAATCCTTCTGTGCCACGATCAGATCACCAGGCACAGAGACCTAGGGACAATGGAATAGAGCAGAGGCGTGCTAATTCAATCTGTACTGATGGGACGAGGATAGCCTCACCAATAAGGCATCCCCCGTCACCTGTAAGACATCCGACACCACCTCGTCCTCAATGAGATATTCCAACATATGAGGATAGTAGGAGAAATCCTCCCCCATCCATGAATACTTCTGCTCCACGAATGCGTGTTGAGTATCCAGGCCCTCGATCTCAACCACAAGTTGTAAGCTTTGCAAATGGAAGTTACTGGACTGAAAGTCATCGTAGCAGAAGGTACGGGAGCGACCTAAAAATCATTTGAGTTCAGCGCAAAGCCCTCGTTATGACCCGCAACCCGACTTGCATGATCATCTAAACTCGCAGAGAAGGTATCCAGCTTGGGATGAAGATGTTAGCTATACTCGACACAAAGGAGTCCCGTCCACAGTACGCGACAACAGGAATGCCCCACCTAACCAAGCTTGAGCTTGGAGGGACAATAACCTGTCAAATGCGTATGATAGGATGGGAGTTATTGAACAACCTACAGTTAACCTAGGGAGTAAGGACCAAACCATCGAGAGACTAGCTCTAATGGAAGAGCAAATGAAAAGACTCTTGTCCAGAAAAGAAAAAGATGATTGCGACTTAGACGAGGAGCTCGAGCCTTTTGCTCTAAACATTGCGGCGACAACATATCCCGTAGGGTTTAGGATGCCACACATGTCAAAGGTTGATACCAGCTAGACCCCTATCCAACCCGTTGGAGCAGTAACGGATGTTACAGCTACGACTCAAATCGTTGCTTAAAATAACCAAGGGGGGAATAACAAAAGGAAGGGGAATGGTGAGGGTGATTAGAGCAGGACGAAGAAAAAAAAGTCTGGGGAGAAATTCAAACCTGTCTACACTACCTATACCAACCTAACGGACAAGGAGCACATTTTTCTGGCAAATTATAATCGCCTTCCATGGAGGAAGCCAGAACTGTTGAGGAACCAGAGGGCAAAGAGAGATCCCTCAAAATTCTGCTGATTCCATAACGACATCGGTCACAACACTGATGGTTGTCGGCAGCTGAAGGAAGAGATCGAAACTCTCATCAGAGCTGGACCAATGGCCCAATACGCCCGAAATCGGGTAGTCCCTAATCAGCCTGCCGGGCAGTACAGTCAATCAGTCCTTGAAGCTCCAATAGGCCAATCCGGAGCTCAGGCATATTAGGTCGAACCTCCTTCGATAGTGCGGGGAGATATAACTACTATTGCGGGAGGACCTCATTTGGCGGGCACAAGCAGTGAGGCCCAAAAGAGGTACATTAATGAGTTGAAGGCACATAATGGGGTGGAGTTCGTCTTGAAGCAACAATTATCGAAACAATAGCAATTGGAAAAGCAACCAATCATTTTCACGGAAGAGGATGCTAGCCACGTCCAATTCCGACATAATGATTTGCTGGTAGTAACCGTTCAGCTCTCCAACTGAAGGGTCCAAAGAACACTAGTGGACAACGGAAGCTCTGTAAATATACTTTTCAGGTCCACCCTAGAGAAAATGGTGTTATCTGTAACCGATCTGAAGGCAACCTTGATGACCTTTTACAGGTTTTCAAGTGAAGGGTTAGCGGCAATTGGGACAATCGGACTAGTGGGGACATTGGGAGAAGAGTCACGGTCTATTTCCAAAGTACTCGAGTTCATGGTAATCGAGTGTCCGGCAGCATACAATGCGATTTTGGGCCGACTTGCGCTAATAGCATTTGAAGCCATAACTTCTATCCACCACCTCGCAATGAAATTCCCCTCAGCTACGGGGATATGCACAGTCAGAGGCGATCAGCTCACTGCGAGGGAATGTTATAGCATTTCTATGAAGGGAAAATCAAAACCGGGGTAGCAAGTGATGGTCATAAAGGACGGAGGTGAGGAGTCCTACGAAGTAGAAGTTACTTGTGGGATGGAAGAACCTCAACAGGAAGAGGATTGTGAGGTCACCCAATGCGACGACATTGACCTACAGTTTGGCAAAGACAGATCAGAGGTCAAAGCTATAAAAGAGCTCAAAGAAGTAAACATCGATGCCAAAGAAGATTCAAGAGTCGTAAAGATTGGAAAGAATCTTGCCGACAAAAGAAAGACGGATCTGGTCGATTTTTTACAGAAAAACTTGGACATCTTCACTTGGTCGCATGAGGATATGGTGGGAATCAGTTCGAATATAATAATGCACACTTTCAATTTGGGCAAGAATGTGCCCACAAAATCCCAAAAAATGGAGGTTTTTGGGAACGGTCCGAGCTAAAGCCCTTGAGGAAGAAGTAGCTTGGTTACTAAAGTGCGGGTTTATCTGGGAGGCAAAATACCCGAATTAGGTGGCCAATCCCGTGCTAGTCCCAAAGCAAAATTGGAAGTGGAGAACCTGTATCGATTTCTCTGAACTAAATAAAGCTTGTCCCAAGGACTGTTTCCGACTGCCTAGGATTGACCAATTGGTAGATGCCACAGCAGGTCACGAGCTCATGTCTTTCATGGACGCGTACTCTGGATATAACCAGATCGCGATGAACCCTACAGACTAGGAGCATGCTAGTTTCATGACCGAGCATAAAGTATACTGTTACAAAGTTATGCCATTTGGATTGAAGAATGTCGGGGCTACATACCAACGCTTGGTCAACAAAATGTTTGCTAAACAGATCATGAGAAAAAGGGAAGTGTATGTTGATGACATGCTTGTCAAATCAAAGACTGCCAATAACCATGTATCCGATCTGGAAGAATGCTTTGGAATATTAAGGAGATATGACATGAAGCTGAATCCCCAGAGATGCACTTTCGAGGTGCCATTTGGAAAGTTTCTGGGTTCATAATCAACACGAGGGGAATAGAGATGAATCCTAAAAAAATCAGATCATTGTTAGAAATGCCTTCATTTCGAAATCCACTAATAAGTGTCTGCAATTCTATAACTTGCTCAGAGGAAATAAGAAATTTGAGTGGACGGAGGAATGTGAACAGGCATTCCACAACCTAAAAATGCATCTGGTCGAGCCCCCGATATTATCTAAGCCAATACCTGGAGAGTCTCTGTTCCTTTATCTGGCCGTGGCAGAGAATGCAGTCAATGCCGTGTTAGTTTGAGAAGAAGACCATGCTCAGAAACCAGTGTATTATGTAAGCAAGAGGCTTCTCGGAGCTGAGTCACGATACCCACTGATAGAGAAGCTAGCATTCTGTCTGATATGGGCTTCCAGAAAGTTCTGACCATACTTCCAGTCCCATTCTATCAACATCTTAACCGACCAACCTTTAAGGCAGATTTTGCAAAAACCTTAAATGTTGGGACGTCTTTTAAAATGGGCCATCGAACTTAGCCAGTTTGAGATATTGTACATGCCACAGACTTCAGTCAAGAGTCAGACCCTTGCTGATTTTGTGCTGAATGCACCAGTTTCAAGACGAGCTCATGAGGGAGCCAGTGCAGAAATTATGGAAAATCATCGTTGATGGATCGTCGAACGAGAGCGGATCAGGAGCTGGAATAATCTTAATCTCACTAGAGGGACATCGATTCCATACAACTCTAAGATTTGGATTTGAGGCATCAAACAACGAAGCAAAATATGAGGCCTTACTGGCAAGGCTGAGGGTGGCAAGAGAGCTGAAGGCGAAAGCTATCCAAGGCTACACTGATTCACAACTAGTGGTAAATAAGGTATTGGGGGAGTACCAAGCTCGAGGCATTAAGATGGCAACCTACCGAACTAAGGTAAAGGGGGAACTTTCTAAATTTGAGTACAACTCTATTGAACAAATACCCCGCGAGCAGAATTCTAATGTTGTCGCTTTGGCACGACTTGCTACCACAAAAGAGGCTGAAACATTATATGTAGTGTCAGTGGACTTCTTGGAGAGCCCAAGTGTAACGAGAGAAGCAACATAGGTCTGAATGATTGACATAAGATAGACTTGGTAGACTCCTATAATGGAATATCTTGCGACTGGAAAGTATGGAATATCTCGCGACTGGAAAGTTACCTGACGACAGAAAAGACGTGAGAAAAATACTCTATCAAGCTCCACGGTACGTAATAGTCAATGGAACCTTATATCAGTGCGGTCATTCATTGCCTCTCTTGCAATGTGTTCTGCTCAAGGAAGCAAAACCATTTTGCAAGAAATACATGAAGGATTTTATGGAGATCAAGCTAGGGGCTAAACCTGGCGCTGAAGGTACTAAGATAGGGCTATTTTTGGCCCATTTTAACGAAAGATTCGATCTCGTATGTTCAGAAGTATGACAAATGCCAGTGTTTCACCATAGTTGCCCGAGCTGCTCCAGTCGAGCTAATAATGATTTCCTCCCCTTGGCTATTTGCAGCATGGGGAATTTTCCTGATAGGTTCCCTACCTATGGGAAAAGGAGGATTTCGATATGCAGTGGTGTCAATCGAATACTAAACAAAGTGGGTAGAAGAAGAACCTCTCGCAACCATCACCTCGAAAAGAGTCCTGGATTTCTTGGTGAAATGTATCATCAGTCGATTTGGACTCCCTAAGAAGATCATGTTAGACAACGGGACGCAGTTTGATAGTGATCTCTTCAGGAACTTTTGTGAAAGATACGACATAATGAAGAGTTTCTCGTCGGTAGCATACCCACAATCCAACGGGCAGGTCGAGGCTGTAAATAAGACCCTTAAGGCGAGCTTGAAGAAGAGGATAGACGAAGCCAAAGGATTATGGCCAGTATAGATCTCGCAAGTACTTTGGGCCTACCGAACATCTCATAGGACCTCCATGGGGCAAGCTCTTTTTTCCCTAACTTTTGGAAGCGAGGCCATGCTCCCAATTGAAGCAATGGTAACTACTCACAAGAAAAGGACGTTTGATCAAGAACAAAATAACGGGCTGCTTAACGCATCTCTCGATCTGATCGAAGAAAAATGAGAAGAATCGCAGTTACGACTCGCCCATTATCAACAAATGATCACTCGGTATTTCAATTCAAAGGTCAAGGGGCGTAGACTTAAATTAGGCGACCTGGTTCTCAGAAGGGTCTTTTTGGCAAACAAAGACCCCAAGGATGGTGTGTTAGGCCCGAACTGGGAAATACCATACTAGATCATAAAGGCCTTACGTGAGGGAACATTTAAGATAGCTCAACTGAATGGAGAACTAGTCCCACGGACTTAGAATGTTCTTCACTTGAAAAAGTATTATCAATAGTTGTACCGTCAATGTAAGACTTATTTATAAAAATCATTTCGATTAAATAACAGATGGATTATTAAATAACCATTTCTTAATTTTATTATTGCGAGCTCGTATTCTCATAATTGTAAAAGCAACCAGGAAATTTTATACATTCTTGTTGCTTGGGGGGCACATAACCGAGGTCGGTGAGTTTTTCGAAAAAATTAAGCATACTCGGATAAGATTAAAAACTTAAAAGCTTGGAAAAATTGATTATTCAACGACTTTTTTAAGGCTCGAGTTTTCAATAAACCTAGAGCGAACTAAGTTTAAATCGTCTAAAACCCTCGATATAACCAGGTCCGAAGCTTAGAAGCTCGAAGAAATTGATTACTCAACGACTCTATAAATCTCGAGTTTTAGATATACCTAGGACAAACTAAATGTAATTTTTTTAAAAAAGAAAAAAACCCTGGATATAACCAGGTCTGAGGCCTGATTCTCAACAGGTATAATGCTATTAAGCTTATTAAAAACCCTGGATATAATTGGTCTAAGGCCCGATTCTTAACAGGTATGATGCCAATAGGCGAGCAAAATCTTGGATACAACAAAGATTGATATAATCTATCTTGATCTAAAGTTGATCCTTAAGATTTTGAATGTACAAGAGCCTAAGATTCATAAATGTAACGCCCTACTTCCTTAGAGCCGTTACTAAGTGAGTTTTTAAGACAAAACAGTGTGCAATGGACTCGCTAACCGAGGTTTTGAAACAAAAGTGTGACTAATTAAAAGTTAAGGCTGTAATCTTTGAAAATGCGTCATTTCATTAAAACTCCTATTATTAAACATTTGGGATCCCAAGATAAGGTTTGAAAACTATTTACATCTTGAAATAAGTTCACAGTTGATAAATCATAAAATCGTAGATTATTACAGCCATTTTCAAATAAACCCCCAACCAAAGCAGTCGGGCAGGCCAAACATGTACGCGCCGCTTCACGCTCTCCGTACTCATGGTTGGTTGATTCAGTCATTGCCCTTACCTGCAACACAGAGCACCCGTGAGCCGAAGCCCAGCAAGAAAACTCATGCAGAACATAACATATGCAATGTATACAGTTTATCATAACAGATAATCCACAAATAAACAAGTCAATCATTAGACTAAGCAAACACGGCCATGCCGCCCCAGGACCCTTACCAAAGCCCTGGGGTATCGGTTCTCACCGCGAGGATAACTCATGTATCCCTTGGGTCCCACCCTGAATATATATCATAACACATGTATCCACCGGGCCCCGCCCTGATTATAGCATCCCATGTGCTAGGTGTTACTTTCGGCCCACGGCCGCCCCGGCTTACGCCGTACTCGGCCCACGGCCGCCCCGGCTTACGCCGTACTCGGCCCTTGCCGCTCATTTCATCATAATCACACGTATAGTACATTTGAAATAATCATTCACACACATCATGATTCATTTAAGGTTAAACATTTGCACATAATACAATCTGGGGCCATGCCCTAACCTCGGGTGTTATAGTTTTCTTACCTGCAGTCCGAGCCTCCTGATGCACTAGAGCCACGAGCACGGTCCTCAAGCACGAGCCTCACCAACAACCTAGTCACAACACACAAGAAACATCCCTCAATACTAATCAACCCAAAACCACTTCCCGGGACCAATCCCGCACTCTCGGGACCTCTAAAACCTTAAAACAACATCCCGGAGACATCCCCCGAAGCCCCGGAGCAAAGGCCTAAAATTGCCTAAAAATGCCATCCTGAAATTTGCCTTGTGCCGCGGCACAACTTTCTTGTGCCGCGGCACCCAGAAACCAGAGGCTCCCCGCCGCGGCAAGCAAAACCCGTGCCGCGGCACGCCCTCGCAGACCCAGAATTCTGGGTTTTTCCTTCGCGTTTTCCCGAGCTTCAACCTCTCCAAATCCTCCTAAACCAATACCTAAACCCCAAAACTCAAATCCAAACTTCATATGAACATTCTATCAACCTACAAACACTAGAATCAAGATCCAAAACACACTCATACCCAAAATTCAACCCTTGATTTCTAACTTCAGAAAAACTCAAACCAAGGCATGAAACTAACTCAAGCTTTAGATCCACAACTCAAAACAGAAATCAAACTTAAATATGCACAAGATCCTTACCTCAAATGGAGAATCCACTCAAAAGCTCCCTAGATCCTCCTCCCAAGTTCCCACTTCAGCCCTTCACCCTTCTTCTTCTTTTCTCTTCACTTGCCCTAGCTCTTCTTTCTCCCCCTCTTTCTTCTCTTCAATTTCTATCAATGCCACAAGTGACCCCAAATGCCCAAACCGTACCCCCTTAGATCACAGCTGAAATTTTCATAATCCCCTTGCCAAAAGACCAAATTACCCCTTCCTATTAATCTTTCCAATCTAAACCTTCAAGGGCACTTAAGTCATTACTCTTCTATTTCATTTCTACCATTTTCTTTCTAAAACTTGTTACTCACAGCAGTAACTAATGGTTACCCAGGTTACTAAATCTCCAATAACCATTACCCGCTAAACCTCAACTTAACCATAAAATCCCCGAGGTACCCCTAGGCTCCTCCCGAGCCGGGTACAAAATCCCGTTGTGACATCTAAGTTAACTAGCTCTCTAGGACCGTCTCGGCACGTGCATCACAATAAAACAACCACACCCACGTGGTACAATTCACATAATACAATTATCACATATCAATACAGTTATGCCCAACATGGCCAAAATTACAATTATGCCCTTCTAACACGATCCGGGCCTACATGCATACTAGTAAACGTAGCCATGCATCTCAATTAAACAAATAGCCAAATAACATGCTTTAAATCATAATCATGCATTTAATTCATAAAATCACACATAAATCCCAGCCTGCCCTCCTGGCACACTAATCAAGGCCCTTAAGCCTTATTAGCGAATTTGGGTCGTTACAACTATCCCCTCCTCATAAAAAATTTCGTCCTCGAAATTTATCCAAACTCACCAGTCAATAAACCCGCAGTTTTGACCATAACTTCCAAGGTCCACCGCCTTTACTTTTCTTTTCAACAACACTCTTACAAGAGTAACAATCTTGCCCATCAATATTTTGTCTAATAGCCATGCTCCCGATAGCTTCTTGCTTACCCCGCAACCCTTCTGAAACTTCAGGGTCTGCCTAGATTACAATTACTAATTCATTGTCTTCTCGATAGCCAATTCATTGACCAATTCATCACCTCTACTAGGTGGGATCAGCTTATAGGCCCCGCTGGCCTAACCCTTAGTACAACTTCTGAATTTCATGTTGAAATAAGAGTCAGAACTCTCCCTTCTTTCTCTGAACACCTTACAGATCCTCGTCTGCTATTACGTAGAGCTACAAATCTTTCCTTCCGGAACTTTATTTCCTCAACATTTAACAATTTACCTGCTCTTTATTCTTTCGAATATGCAGACACTCCTGCCTTAAGGATTCCAACAACCTCTCTGGCATTCTCTCTAAACCAAAGCCAACCCATAGTATTCATTATGCGTTACATTAACAAGACACCAACAACTGCCACCGCGACTAACTCGTCAGGGATTACACTTCCCTTAATACCTCAAGTATTCGCCTACTCAGCGCTTAATTCTTTAAGATCTTTAATAACTTTCAGACTGCCAATTCACTTGCAATCAACTGACAATTCCAGGCTCCCACTCTGTTCTTTTCGTTCTCTAAGTCCATTCCAAAATTTAAACTACTAAAGGGTCTCAATTCGATATCATCGACGCTCCGTCCTGAAGCCAGTTCACTCGACCCAACCAACATTAACTCATACAACCGAGTCAAACTTTTCATGTCCAAATACCTTACTTAAGGTCTAATGTGGTCTATTCCCATGATACACTACCACATCACCTAACCCCTCAGGGTCCAAAGGAAAACGCTATATTCCGGCACCCGCTCGACCCTCCCGGTACGACGTACCCTAGGAGGTGGAATGATGTCCATTCAGAATTCTCATTCACAACCCGAATCTAATTGGATCCTTCGTCCATTTCTGGTATTCCAACTTGTACCACCTTAGCAGGGTCCTTCTCTGCTTCAACCAAAGCCGACACTTCGGGTTCCATAGCTCAGTGACACTCACCAGCTAATCATACCTGCTAACGTTACGCCAATCTCAGTCGTTGCCTTATATCCTCCATCGCAATCTATGGCATTATTCCCTGACTGATACTCGCCTCACAGTTAGGGGCTCCGCCTCCAATTAAATTTCTCCTCGTCCAATCGAGAATTCAAACACTGATCATCAGTCTGTTACTTTTCACCACAACTGGGTCTCAACATTAACCTTCTTACTAATACCCACAACTCAAGTACCTCATCATAGACCAAGTCCTTTATGCCACCACTCTTAACTTAGCCATAACACACACACATTCCAGCATTCCCAGATATTAATCAATTCTTACCTTGTCTTCTGAATTTCTTTCTGATTCGACACATTCAGTCCGTCTAACCTCAAGTTTTACTGTTCTCCTCATCTCTGATGTAGTTGTCTCTGGAGGTGCTTGTGCAATAGATGACGCGCTTACCAGTCTTGCTATGCCTTCAATTCTTCGGACGTTCTTCATTAGCTTCTTTGCGGCTTCAGACCAAATCTCCTCATGCCTGACCTTTCACCTTGTAGCTCTAATCTGAGTATTCCTGACGACGCTCAAACTAACAATCCGTAGAACCTTACCTGAGACTCTGCCTTCTGGGTACAAACGTCTTTCGCATAGTCACTTGCTCACCATTTCCGTCTGGGAGTAATCCACATGTACTGCTCGTGAACTTGAAGGGAACTTGCCTGAACCATTCTTGTATCCTCTACTTAAAGAACTTACCTGTGCTGCCGTAGCTTGAACCAAATCTAGAATCTTTGATACCAACTCCTCGCACTTTACTCAGTTCAAAACAAAATTCCTGAAATGTCTCTTTCCTCGGTTTCCAACTGAAATTAACAGGTCATAGATCAACTCTTGGAGACATCGTCCTACCTTGTATCCAACATCGTACTTTTCGTCCTACCCCGATGATGCTAACAATCCCCGTAGTATAACACAGTGGCTACACCAGGCTCAAATTCCTTCGATTGTTTCAATAGGCTTTCTGTCGTCCAAAACCGTCTTTTACAACATTCCCTATACCAATCCTATCCGTAGTCTGACCTTGAAGTATTCCCTAAATCGTCCTTTGCATACCCACATAATTTTCCCACTGATCAGCTCCGTCTCCTTTACGTACTCCAGATGACATCCTCAACAATCCATCTGCCAGAGTTTCTAATTCCTTCTCAATAAGTATCACTATCCTCAGCCTCTCGAATGGCACCATAGAGGCACCCTCTCCATGTCCATCACCCTCTCGGAGCATTCGCAACACCGAATCCTTCCAGTTCGCTACATGACCAAAGCATAAGCTCGTCAGATACATACTCACCCTTGAGGACTCAGCCTCGAACTTTGAATGTATCGCTGCACTCTGGTTCTCCGTTCCCTCACCATGGGAAATCCATCCCAACATCTCCAGTCCTTCTACGTAGAAGTCATGCCCTCACCTGACCTCCTCTCAGGTGGCATCCTCTTCCTCATATGCATACCAATTAACCTCCTGGTTCCTGTCGCCATCTCGATATCTACCTTTTCAATCAGGCTTCTTTCAAATCTCAAATTATGTGCCCAAGCACTGTCTGGGGTCCTTCTACCTCAACAATCGTGAATCCAACCTTGCTGCATTCTATCAAATAACAGTACCATCCTTTCACCCAGACCTCTCCCCTTTCTTGGCAATTCCAGAAGCCACAACCCTATCCGGGGTTCTTTCAACTTGATTATCACGAATCTATCTTTGCTAATTCCATCAAAGGAAGCACCGCCCTTGCGGCTCTAGCACTCATGCTCTAAACATCAACCATCAGTTCCTCAAACAATATGGCCCTCTCCGCCATCCACATGCAGACCAAAAACTCTTTCCTCAAAGCAGCCCAAATGCCTTAGGTTATTCCAGATCTCATGCCCTTAAATGGGTCGTCATCCAATTCCGGATACATCCATCAGTATAACTTCCTGAAATGGACTACCCGCTTTACCAAACCCATTGATCTACGCTGTTGTTACCCCTAACAGTCCAAACCAGACTCACACATTTGCCCGCCTCCACGATTCTAATCATGCCTTTAGAATCTCTTCTAACCATTCATCAACTAGGTTCTTTCCAACCCATTAAGCTAGTACCTCCGCCCGAGTACCAAATCCAGGCATCTCCCTTCCTCAATATTTAACACAACCCTCTAATCAGGATCTCTCATCCTCTTAACCAAGGGTGGAATTAACTCTGCTCATCTATTGATAAATTCCTTGCCAACTCGAACTCTCCTCAAAAACCGAGGTTAACACCCTTTAAGCCTTTCATGTAATACCCTTATCTGTCCATACCTCATAGTAGACCAACACTGGCCACCTTACTGTTAAAACATCGAAATCAGCTATTTCCCCAGAGAAATCCGCTGCTCTTCTATCCCGTCTCAACTAACAACTCCACAGCTACCCACACACTAGTGACCCTCTGCTGCTACACTCAGGGGTAACTGGAGATTTCAACTCCAACTTATATCTAAAAACCCCCTTTTCAACACAATATCAGGTCCCCAAACCCTTCTAGGAACCAACAACACAATTCCACCTGTCAAAACTGACCCAACACTTGAACTCTGGGGTTCCTACTCTGAACCAAACCACCACTAGGTCCAAATATCCACAGGTATAATGCACACCCAAGCATATACTAGCTCAAATCCACAATGATATACATTTAGCTACCAGATTCAATCATCACCAAGTATATCCAGGTCTCAACATGCTTCATACAAGCAAATAAACGGATAAACTTATGAATTTAATTCAGAAAATTAACCACATACACTCAATATTCAAACCATTATGCCAATATTCATCCACATGCATAATAGTATTATTCAGCATGCATCAATCTCAACATGCAATACTAAAGGGCTCAGCCCAACAGCATCTTCTGCATATGTCAACTCATTTCTCATGCTCCATATAGATAAGCAGGCAAACAGGGCATTCAAACATATATTCAGACATGTCAATTAATCATACCAACCAACCCTGAGTCGAGCTTGTCACTGACAGCGAGCGTACATGTTCGGTCGATCTCCAGAACCAATAAACCTTGGCTCGCTCTGATACCAAGTTGTAACGCCCTACTTCCTTAGAGCCGTTACTAAGTGAGTTTTTAAGACAAAACAGTGTGCAATGGACTCGCTAACCGAGGTTTTGAAACAAAAGTGTGACTAATTAAAAGTTAAGGCTGTAATCTTTGAAAATGCGTCATTTCATTAAAACTCCTATTATTAAACATTTGGGATCCCAAGATAAGGTTTGAAAACTATTTACATCTTGAAATAAGTTCACAGTTGATAAATCATAAAATCGTAGATTATTACAGCCATTTTCAAATAAACCCCCAACCAAAGCAGTCGGGCAGGCCAAACATGTACGCGCCGCTTCACGCTCTCCGTACTCATGGTTGGTTGATTCAGTCATTGCCCTTACCTGCAACACAGAGCACCCGTGAGCCGAAGCCCAGCAAGAAAACTCATGCAGAACATAACATATGCAATGTATACAGTTTATCATAACAGATAATCCACAAATAAACAAGTCAATCATTAGACTAAGCAAACACGGCCATGCCGCCCCAGGACCCTTACCAAAGCCCTGGGGTATCGGTTCTCACCGCGAGGATAACTCATGTATCCCTTGGGTCCCACCCTGAATATATATCATAACACATGTATCCACCGGGCCCCGCCCTGATTATAGCATCCCATGTGCTAGGTGTTACTTTCGGCCCACGGCCGCCCCGGCTTACGCCGTACTCGGCCCACGGCCGCCCCGGCTTACGCCGTACTCGGCCCTTGCCGCTCATTTCATCATAATCACACGTATAGTACATTTGAAATAATCATTCACACACATCATGATTCATTTAAGGTTAAACATTTGCACATAATACAATCTGGGGCCATGCCCTAACCTCGGGTGTTATAGTTTTCTTACCTGCAGTCCGAGCCTCCTGATGCACTAGAGCCACGAGCACGGTCCTCAAGCACGAGCCTCACCAACAACCTAGTCACAACACACAAGAAACATCCCTCAATACTAATCAACCCAAAACCACTTCCCGGGACCAATCCCGCACTCTCGGGACCTCTAAAACCTTAAAACAACATCCCGGAGACATCCCCCGAAGCCCCGGAGCAAAGGCCTAAAATTGCCTAAAAATGCCATCCTGAAATTTGCCTTGTGCCGCGGCACAACTTTCTTGTGCCGCGGCACCCAGAAACCAGAGGCTCCCCGCCGCGGCAAGCAAAACCCGTGCCGCGGCACGCCCTCGCAGACCCAGAATTCTGGGTTTTTCCTTCGCGTTTTCCCGAGCTTCAACCTCTCCAAATCCTCCTAAACCAATACCTAAACCCCAAAACTCAAATCCAAACTTCATATGAACATTCTATCAACCTACAAACACTAGAATCAAGATCCAAAACACACTCATACCCAAAATTCAACCCTTGATTTCTAACTTCAGAAAAACTCAAACCAAGGCATGAAACTAACTCAAGCTTTAGATCCACAACTCAAAACAGAAATCAAACTTAAATATGCACAAGATCCTTACCTCAAATGGAGAATCCACTCAAAAGCTCCCTAGATCCTCCTCCCAAGTTCCCACTTCAGCCCTTCACCCTTCTTCTTCTTTTCTCTTCACTTGCCCTAGCTCTTCTTTCTCCCCCTCTTTCTTCTCTTCAATTTCTATCAATGCCACAAGTGACCCCAAATGCCCAAACCGTACCCCCTTAGATCACAGCTGAAATTTTCATAATCCCCTTGCCAAAAGACCAAATTACCCCTTCCTATTAATCTTTCCAATCTAAACCTTCAAGGGCACTTAAGTCATTACTCTTCTATTTCATTTCTACCATTTTCTTTCTAAAACTTGTTACTCACAGCAGTAACTAATGGTTACCCAGGTTACTAAATCTCCAATAACCATTACCCGCTAAACCTCAACTTAACCATAAAATCCCCGAGGTACCCCTAGGCTCCTCCCGAGCCGGGTACAAAATCCCGTTGTGACATCTAAGTTAACTAGCTCTCTAGGACCGTCTCGGCACGTGCATCACAATAAAACAACCACACCCACGTGGTACAATTCACAGAATACAATTATCACATATCAATACAGTTATGCCCAACATGGCCAAAATTACAATTATGCCCTTCTAACACGATCCGGGCCTACATGCATACTAGTAAACGTAGCCATGCATCTCAATTAAACAAATAGCCAAATAACATGCTTTAAATCATAATCATGCATTTAATTCATAAAATCACACATAAATCCCAGCCTGCCCTCCTGGCACACTAATCAAGGCCCTTAAGCCTTATTAGCGAATTTGGGTCGTTACAATAAACATGAGAATAATAAAGGAAATACAAATAGATCATAAGTTAGATGTATATTCAAATAAAAAAAATATCGTCACATCGAAGAGAAAAACCTCGAGCTAAGCCCGAAGGCAATTGTTTTAATCCCAAGGGATTGTTACAATGTATGATAGTGATTACAAAGAAATTTTTTTAAGTGAGGGGGCTCCGTTAGCTCGCCCCGCTAAAGTAACCTCCTCACCATCTCCCTTAGCTGCTCTGGAAGCATCGCCAGTTTCCAAGGATTCTTGCGAAAACTGAATCTTGTCCCAGCAATGGTAAAGCATCTCCTCCATTGTTGACGATGACAATGCCGCTTCCTCCTTGGCTTTAACTTCAGCCTCGATTAGCTTCGCTTTGAGTTCGTCATTTTTGGCCTAAAGCTGTTCAGCATGACGGCTCACCTCTGTGACCTGAGCCTTAGAGGGAGACAATGCAATCTTTGCAGATTGCTCGCCCGCTTGAGAAGAGATCAGAGCAGCCTTAGCAACATGCTCACTTTCCTGAGCAATGTTCAGGGGGGCTTTGACGACATGCTCACACTCCTGAGCAGCATTCAGGGCGACTTTGGCAGCGGCCAGCTCGGCTTGGAGCTCTTCGTTTTTGGCCTTAGCATGAGCTATGCTTTGGTATTTGGCCAAGAAGGACTGCACAATAGCGAAGCAAGTCAATAAAAAAAAATGGAAGAACACATAGTAAAGAAGAAAGAATCAGAAGTGGGAAAAGAAATCATGGTGAGGTTCATCTCCATAGCAGACTCAAGGACATCCTCTAAGCTATGCTCTTCTATGGACCTCAGATCCCTAGCACTAGCTTTATATGCATGGCCCTCCATGCGACTTGCTGTCTCATACACGATAACTCGAAATGCCTCAGGGATCTTGTCCAGATCGTGTGGCTCAACTGGTATCCGGACGACAAAGGCCTCAGTTGGAATTACTTGGGGTTGTGAGGGAGGCATATGTCGAGGAGGGGGAGGAGGAACTTGTCAAACGGTGATAGTTGTCACCGGAGCTGGCTCTCGAGCAGAGCTCGCGTCTTTACCCTTAGAGGGGGATTTTGTAGTATCCTCAGTTTTAGGGGTGGCCTTCTTTGCCACCCTTGGCCTTTTCACGATGGGACCAGTTTTGAATCTTTTAGCCTGAAAGGCACTCCTTAAATTAGGTGCTCCCATCAATTCCATCTCTTCACCTAAAAAGAACAAAGAGGAGTTAATTCATAGGAGTAATGATTCAAAGGTAAAAAAATAAATAGAACAATGGTCCTACCCTCTGGGCTAGGGGAGGAATCTATTACGATCAGCTTGGGTGTATGGACCGGGCTAGGTGTGACCTCCAACTCTTCGATTAATGGAGGGGAAAGGGAATCTAAGGCTACAATCCCTTGGATCCTAGGGGGTTCAGGTCCCTCCTCGGGGTTGGATTCATCTACGTACTGCCTGAACCTATGAGCAAATGCACCCTGGAGAAAAGAAGGCCAAGTCCTATGGTTAGTCCCATATTCTTCAAAGATAGAGGATCTAAATTTTACCGTGTTATCAACTACAACGGTGCCTCTGGGATAGCTGTGGTCATAGCGTACCACCAAACCATCCACACATTGGATGAGGGTTACATTTAGGTCCCGATCGATGGGATGACAACTAACGAGCTAGTTGGGAATGAAACGTACTAACCTAAGCTGGCGGCAACCCCATCTAACTCTCTAAAGGGGTATGAGTTACCTTGGCCGGAGGGGCCGGCTCCTGCCCCAGATGCAGCTCGGTCAAGAATGGGCCCTGGTTAACTTTGGGAGCCCATCTTTTTCACATGAAGGGCACCATGGTCTCTTCCTCGTCAGTGTCCTCAGCGGTTGGTAAGGCCTCTCGAGAGGAGGGGAGCTCAAGGATAACCGAGAGCAGAGCTCGGGTCCTCAGAGCTAGTGTCTGACCCTCTCTGATCAAGTCACACGCCAACATCGTGGCATCATTCATGACCTGGCGATAATCTTTTTCCCCGAGAGGAAGATTGGAAAAATTCTCATATTGACCCCTGAGGGTCACAGATTTTCCCATCCTTGTGAATATAGCTGCCTGAGGAACAAGCTTAGTCAGAACATATGTAAAAAAAAGCGGGGGATTTACAATGAACACAATTCATGTGCTAAGTTTACAAAGATAGAGGAGTTACGAGTATGGTTGAGGTACCAATATTCGCAGTTCTTGAATCCATTCGACATAAATAATAAGTCTTTATAGTCATTTGGATGGCTGGGGAGCTCGATGGCAGAGGTAGAATTCAGAAACTGCGAAGGTAGTAGAACCCATCCCCTCGCCCTTTCTGGTCGGGGCTTGCTTTGAGGCAGAAAAAAATATAAAATATCTACTAGAGTGGGGACATCCCACTCATGCCTCATAAATAGATATTTTAGCCTTGCCAAAAGTCTGTAGGAATTTAAGGGGAGCTGGAAGGGAGCCAACTTGACGTATTTTAAAAAATCTACGAAGTATTGGTCCAATGGAGGGAAAACACCAGCCTTCAGGTGCTTGTCACTCCAAGCCCCATAATCGTCTTGGAAAGGGGCACAACTCTGCTCTCCTTCAAAGGCAGGTCAGGCGAGGAGACCGCCAGCTCCTAGCTTGATATTATGACTCAACAGAATTTTGTTTACTCTCCCCTGAGTTGTTATCTTTGAGACTATATGTTCAGCCTCGAAGAAAGCGTTGGGATCGATGACGACCTCCCTCTCCACCATAGGACCAAAATGTTGGATAGGATATTCAGAGGTGAACTGTTTGCTTTTGTCCTTGGGGTAGGTAGATAAGCTCTCGACAGTCTTCGTTGGAGGTGCCATAATTCAGATCATCTGATGACAAAGTGGCCTAGTTAGTAGGTGACCTAAGATAGTTTATAACTATGATCGTGGAAGTACAGAGGATGAAAAGGACTACTTTAAACATTTGAAAGTTTATACGAGCTAAATTTTGTCCTAGCCTCATCGAGTGATGCCACGCGATATCCTAGACTACGCGCCTTGGTTTCTTAAAATCCCTAGATACTTCAGGATCTGCGTGTCAGAAATGTCAGGCCCACTACTTTCCTTTGGAAAGCGGTTTAGTGCAAAATCGCCTAAGGAATCGTAACCCCTAAGCTACCTGGCACTAAACCTAAAATCCCTTCGGTTCCTATACCCCAAACAGGTATTCTTTACACCAATTTGTCATTAGAGCTACCCTAAATTAACCCAGAAATTTGCCCAGTTTTGTGGATGTCTTATTTCTAAAATACGTTTATGTTCGCTCATAGAGCCTAAACCGAAACCTATTTCCTATTAGCACTAGCCTAACGATACCGAATAATGAACATTGTCAAGAAAAGAAATCTCGTTGGATAATGAAGAACAAGAAAAAAACTTTTCAATCTAGGGGATAAAATACTTACAAGAAATATGTTCGATTTGAAGAGGGTGTAGATACAGCCATGGGAAGCTCCTGGAAAGCTTCTGAAGGTCTGGGATACGCTGCAAAGTTTTGGAAATTGTGGAGAAGGAGAAAGGAAGCTTGAGAGTTTGAAAAGGGAGATTTTTTTAATACAAATGTGGTGAGGTCTGAGGACTGATCACCCTATTTAAACGTAAACTACGAAAATTAATTTGGGCCATTCAATTGGGTTAACTCGAGATCCAAGGACCAAGATTAAATAGACCAAATGGTGGCAAAAAGTTGACAGGACAGTTATTTCATTCCTCAAAACTCGAACGGACACCAGTCGCAGAAAGCCACGTGTCTAGTACTTGAGTAATAGGTAGGCACGATTTTATGTGACGGAAGTCTAAAAGCCCCTACTGTGTATGTCAAAAAGTGACAACATCAAACACGATCAGGAGCTTGGTGGGAAAATGTTTTACCCTAATTTTAGCACGAGTTCACTCACTCAGCTCAAGTACAACTGTCAGGTAAATACTTGGAAAAATAACCAAGTAGAATATCTGGTTATTAACCATGTGAGCAGCTCGAGACTCGTAGTTGTCAAATCTAGTATTAGGCATTCTGGGCTTATTACGAGCTGGGAGTCAGATAACTATCAAGCATGAGCTCGGAGTCAAATAGCTATCAAGCTTGAGCTCGTATGAGATATTCAGCTCATGTGAACCTAGATATAACGTATACTGAAGGATCCCAAGAGACTCGGGAATTCATTATACGCTTATTAATGACCAGGTTGCATCATATTTATGCCATTTATTACATGAGATAGCAGGAATGTTTTTATTATGTTATCAAATCATATCCCAATGTAATTGGGAATAATCAACATTAATTATATACCATATGTATAATTACGAAGTGTGTGGACGCGGTTACCCAAACCTGTCCATGGAATTCCCCTATAAATATTGGGAACATTGGACAGGGAAGGGGAAAATTATTCTGTGTTACTGAAACTCTGCCAAAATAAAGAGAGAAATACTAATAATATTGACTCATGGAGTAGGTGGATTTTAACTACCGAACCATGTAAAAGTTTTGTGTTTTTGAGTGAGTTCTTATTATTTCATTATGGTTTACTATTAAGCACTAATCTACCCTTTTAATTTCTTAATATACCAATGGCGAAAAACCGTGTCAAAATAATTAATTTGTCTCAATTGCAATATGACTCTGAAGAAAAAATTTCTTCGAAATAAGTCATTTCTCTGATTTTCCCAATTTCAACTCTTAAGTTGATCAATGTTGATAGAGTCATCTCGGGGACTTATGGACCTATAATTTCAAGCTCCAATAAATTTAGATTATTAATTAAAACACTTTAATATAATAATCTTAATTTATTAATCTCAATATTATTCCACTAAAAGTATGATACTACTCTCTTGTAAGTATAGATGTTATCCCAAAAATTGACATATCAGATGTGGCACTAAGCTTGGACAGGAGGAGTAGGTTGGGTAGAAGTTCTGACATGTTGGTCGGTGTATGCCTGCAAGGTATATGGCAAGTTTCTGCTCGGCAAGGAAAGCAATTTACAGATGGTAAACACTTTGTCCAAGTCCTATGCCAAGGCATAACATTGACTCTCCTATAAGAGGTTCTCGGTGAGGAACATTGTCAAGCAAGCAGCTGTGAGAGATGTTCAGGAAGCCTATGGCCATGAAGGCTACATCTTTCCCAGACTGTAATGCCAAGATTCATTATTGCATCTACTTTGAAATTCACTCGCTTGAGGGGAAGTCTTTGTAACACTACTCGGCGAAATACCACTACAAGGTCAGCTGCTCGGTATGATGGATAGCCAAACCTGGTCGGAGAGAAGCGGTTACACTCACTATTAGCAGTCCGCAGGAATCACCCAACAACCCGCAAAGAGCACTTAACATCCTTTAAACTCGGTTAAATCTCCTAACAAATAAGGCTGTAACTACCAACGAGAATAATGGGATATTTCCACCATCAATGACCCCCATGTGCAGCCCCTGGGCAACAGAGCATTATAAATGCAAACCCTTCACCATAGTAAAAGGGGTTCACAAAACAGCCTACAGATCAATGTTTAGAAACATACCGGACAACCTATTTTTATACCTAGGAGCGATTCTGCCTTATTATATTGTCTTTTATACATAGAAATCCACTTGTAATCCCTTGTGATCTTGTGTAAACCTTCAAGATTAATACAAATCTAAGAGGAAGTAGGTCATTAATAATTCTTGGGGCCGAACCTCTATAAATCCCGGTGTTATTTATTATTTATTGTTCATTATTATTAGCTTTTTGGCTCATTTATTGTTCATTGATTGTTCTTTTGAAAGCTCTCGAATTAATTATTTTGACTCAGTGTCAGTTGACTAAAAAATCAGTAAACAGTTTGGTACTTTTATTGAGGAATAGAACAATCGCATTTGGATTCACTTGCTATGAAGATAGTGGTTTCAACAAGAAGATCAAGCCAAGAACCTCTGAAGCGCGAAGCTAAACCATCGCACCGAGTTCCCTCAATTAGCAATATGAATGTGGGGCGAGCTGATTTGCCACCCAGGAACCCGCCTGGTGCTGTATGAACCATGCCTTGTTAAAAGCTGTAGCAACTTGAGAAAAACATATACATTTACCAAAAATGGATTAAAATACATCAAAATATGAAAATATTAAGTCTATCTAACATTGAGCAATGGCTAAGTAAGCATTCAATATTTTTTGGGAATACTGGGTTTTGATTGAATTTGTTTGTAAATAATGTCCTAATATGATTTTTAATAGCTATGGAGGCTTAACTAGTCTCAACATAAAAGTTAATTTTAATAAGTTTAAACCTACTAACACACTACACTGCCTTACATAGAGCACAAATATGTCTTAATAGCTATGGAGGCTTGACTAGACTAAATTAGTGATATTATTTTCTATTGATGGTTTAGGTTCTGTTTCAACTAGAGAGGAGAGGAGAAGTCAATCTATGGGTGTAGAACATTCAGGCAACCTGCAAAATAATACTTTTGAACCTGGCCAAGACGAAGAGCAATGGGATAAGCCACCCAAGAGACACCATTTAAAATCAAAACCTACTGATCAATTGCCTCAACCATCTCAAAATGAGCATCTACATATTAAACCAAGAAACAATTTACCTGATATAAACCACACTGAAGAGGTACAATTAAATGGATACCATTCTGAACAAAATCAACAGGAAGATGAGACAGTAATAGGTTTACAAATACTGGATAAGGATATTAATGTAGAATCTCAATTACCAATTTCAGATTTCAACAACTTATTTGCATTGAACCACCATAAATAATGACATTCAAGGCTCACACAACAAATGCAAAAGTGAATTAACAACACCCAATATCTCACATCACAAATAATAATATATAGATTAGAGAGAAAAGTTTAAGAATGGGCATGAGACAACTCACCAGAAAGAGGGTCTAGTTGACGAGTAGTTCTGGGGGCCTCTGATAGCAGAAATGGAAATCGGAGAGAAACTTCAGAGCCTAGTTGGTGAGAAATTGTGGGGGCCTTCGAGTTACATAGAAGATGAGAGAAGAAGATGACAAAGCCACCATTAGAAGCCTTTGAACTTCCTGGATAACACCCAAACTGGTTGGTGATGAGAAATAGTCCTTGAGATTTCAGTGTCGTGGGCGAAGAAAGAGGGTGAAGGAGATTGTCGATGGAAAGAAGCCCTAAGATTTCATAGTCGTCAGAGAGAAAGAGGGTAAAGGATGACTGTTTTGGCAAGGAAAACGAAGGAGAACGGAGGAGAATAGGACAAAAGTAAAAAATTAAAATGTAAAATGAGTATAAATAGTTAAAAACAAGTTATAAAAATGAAAACTATTTTTACAAACCGTATTATTGTAAAAATAATTAAAAAGGGCGTATAACAGGTAATTTCCCTAAAAAAAATTCAGGAGCTTCGTATACAAATATAATATTCATTAAAAAGTCTTTTCATTATTTAGAATTTTAATTAAAAAAATCAATATATTCTTAATAATAGTTTTTCTCTATAATAAAAAATTAAATAATAAAATATACATAAATGTTCATTTTAAATAAACTATCACTTAATTTTTTTTAACAAAAACAATATAAATTATATAAAAAAATCTATCACATATTTATATTTATAGAACATATTTTTTATTTTTACCATTCCAATAAAATTATTTTTGCAGTGACCAATAAAAAACACAATTTATTTACATGATCATTGAAAAAATATTAGTGTCTTTCATATTTTTTTGAAGAAAACAATCAAAGACTAAAACAAAAGAAAATAACATATAATACTTTTAAATATCTTTTCATAGTTCATAAATATCTCACAATAGTGCACACTTAAGAAATTTCATTTTATTTATTAATAATATTAGAAAGATTTTAGATTTTATAATAATTAAACCTATTATAATCTCTATATATATTGTGAGTATTTTTTATTTTACAATATCAATTTATTTTATATTTTAGAATTTGATATTAATTTGATATTTTATTTCTTTTATCACTTTATTTAAAATATATATTTTGCATCTTAAGTTTATGGAGGATGTTGAGGGAATTGTTTTCATCATATCATTGTGGAAAAACTCTGTTTCTATTACTAATTATAACAAGTATTTTGACTACTCAATATTCACAACTTCTAAGAGTGTTTACAGTCATACACATATATAATATAATTAATAAGGAGAAACCAAATACATCCTCCACCACCACCACCATCACGTACAGTACCTACATTTTACATTTCATGCATAATGGTTTTCATAAGTGTGGCCCCTTTAAATATTAAAGTAAGATAAATAAAATTTTGTTCCCTTTTCGATTTCACCATCAAAGACTTAAGATTACATTTTTTTTTATAAAAATAAATAACAATGATAGTACAAAGCATGACACCTGGACCACCCAACACATGTCAATTTCTTTATAAAGATTAATATTTCTATATAAAAATTAATTATGGCAAAAAAATAATAATAACTAAATTCAACATTAACATAAAAAAAAAATTACTTGTTGGTGACTTGCTATACCAAGTCATTATATTGACACATCATCATAATTGTTAATACCCATTTATGGGTAGTAACCATTGAGAAATCTTCCATATATGTATATAGGTGTAAAATAGGTTAATGATGGACAATTATAAGGACTTTATATAAGCAGTTAAAGATTTGAGAGTAATGACCATAATAGAGCCTATAGAGCATGTGTGTTGGGTGACAAGTCAAATTCGAGAAAAACGTCATCTATACTAGGGCTGGCAATTTTCGATACGACACGATGACACGACTAAAAAACGACACGAAATAAATGGGTTTGAGTGACACATTTAATTTTCGTGTCATAATCGTGTCGACACGTTTAACACGTTTATTAAACGTGTCATTTTCGGGTCAACCCGCTTAACCCGAAAATGACACGCTTAAGACACGTTTAAGATTATATAAACATTTTAATTTATTTATATTATGTTAATCGTGTCAATTTTGTGTCGTGTCAATTTTGTGTCGTGTCAATTTCATGTCGTGTCATTACACGTTTAATTGTGTATTAATCGTGTTAGTTTTATATTTGTGTCAAATGACAAATTTATTAAACGTGTTATCGTGTCGTGTCATATGACCCGCTAAGATAATCGTGTCGTGTACGGGGGTTTGGATTTCTGACACGAATAATAATCGTGTCGTGTACGGGTTTACTCTAATCGTGTCGTGTCATAATCGTGTCGACACGATTATGACACGATAACACGAATTGCCACCCCTATTCTATACAAAATTGATTTATATTGTAACTTTGTAATAGTTCTTATTTTGTTAGTTAGATGTAATAGATGTTATTTTGTATTTAGATATCATGAGAATAATTCTCCCATTGAATGGATTTTGTGGACGCACTTTTAGTGGAGGCTCTTTTATTAATTTTTCTTTAGAACAAGACTTCTTTAATTTTAGTTTTTTTTTAAAATACTTTTTTATTTCTTTTGTATCTTTCTTTTTTTAAGTGAACTATTATGTTTTTTTAATATATATTTATAATAATATTTGGTATTTTAGAATAAAAATTGTATAATTTATTTTAAAATATATTTTTAGCTGTGATATTCTAATTCATTTATTTTGAGCTGTTATTGTTTAGTTCATTTCTTTTGTACTTAAACTATTTGTTTTACATACATATATTTTTTAATTATCATATCTATTATTGATATAAAATAAACTAAAATAAAGATTACAATGGAGTGGGAGAAACAAATATTAAAAAGGCATTCTTTGGCATTTCTTCGTGTAGCGCCTCAGAATTTTAATTAGTTAGATAGTATTAGCTTACGTTGTAGTATTTTTAATTTTCGTGGATATTGGTTCAAAGCCGGGAATTTGTTGGAAACTCATAAAAATAGTTATGAATTTTATATACTTTAGCCTATAGTTTAGAAATATTAATTTTATCACAAGGTTTGATTAATGTAGATGATTCTAGAAATATTATTTATTATAACCTAAGGTTTAGATAATGTTTAACGCCCAAAACGTGACAACCACTAAGCGGTGGTTGTAGTATAATTGGGCGGTCGATCCACAAGGAGGTAACCTAAACTCAAAAGATTAGTAGAAAATAATACAAAAATTAGTAAAATAAATAAATAAAAAAAGATGGAAATGAAAAGAGATTTGAGATTTTGATGTTGTCTTTTTGATGAAATGATAAAATGAGATAGGTGAAATAAAGGTAAGATGTAATCAAGAGTTTGAGAAATGGAAAGGTTTCAAGAATCATCCATATGCTTGCTTAGATACTTGGTTACTTGATTTACAAAAATACCTAAGTAAATAGTTCACATCCCAATATTTACTTGGAAAATCTAACATTAAAGTCCATATTATTTTCTAACAAAAGTTCATTTGAGTTATAAAGTTCTTTACTGTAACGCCCTGGTTACCCCTGAACATTTACAGTGAACCGGAAATTTAACTCGCTACCCAAGTTCTTTGGTTAAAAAAACGTGCTTCTAGGTGTTATTAACAGATTAAGGTGGAAAACCAATCAAAAGGAAATGATATATTTTATTTAAAACATAAAACTTTTTATTGACCCATCAAAACATTTACAAGTTATTTACAACTCAAAATGGTCGTTACTGTTTAAATTTTTGCCGCCGACCTAAGTGGCAAAAATAGGGTAAACCCCCTAGTTCCTCTGAGAACTCCTTGGTCGTGGTGGTCAAGCAGCCACATATGTACACATCACCACCTAAGCTCTCCACTCAAGGCTGGGTGAGCTTTTCTTTCCCTTTACCTGCACCACATAGCACCCATGAGCCAAAGCCCAACAAGAAAACACAATAATACAACCATATAATATCAAATGATGATCATGATAATCATATAGAACTTATAGCTCTGAACAGATGAGTGAATATCTCTTTATGTGTTACAATAACCATGAAAGAGCTTATAGCTCTAATCAGATGAGTGATTTAACACTTGAGGTTCTGGTAAACCATAATGAGTGACTGACGAGCATGTCACTAGCTTAAACAAATGAGAGACTGATGGGTAAGTCTCTAACTTAACAGGTGGGTGACTGATGAGTAAGTCACTAGCTTAACAGATGAGAGACTGATGGGTAAGTCTCTAACTTAACAAGTGGGTGACTGATGATTAAGTCACTAGCTTAACAGATGAGAGGTTGATGGGTAAGTCTCACGGGCTCAACACCCACAGCCATGTGACTAAATAGTCACTGTGGCTCTAAGTGACTAGCCTTTGGCTAGACAAGCGCTTATAGTATTCATCGAACTTGAGGTCGGTCCAGCATTAATACTCTTTTGAGTCATTTAATGCAGATGTCGATTAGATCTAATCTTTATTGGCTTGCGTTGAACACGCTAAAGCCATTCATAACTTATGAGTCAGCACTGTGTGACCAGTACCCAGTACCACTGCCAAACTTGACTAATGAGTCACAGCTTCACAGTTGATACTGACACCTTTGCCAATTCTGACTAATTAGTCAGTGCCATGCACAAGTGAGCAAGATTTGCTAAGCATTCGATAATCAATCCATGTCCACATTTACACATTCAACACGCCTTATGAATAACCATGCATGTCACATATGGGGTGCAGTTTTCTTACCTTTGGTTTGAACGAGAAATAGAACAAGAACGACTCCTGAGAACGATCGACCCTTTTGATTCCTTAGCGGTTACCTAATCATAACAAATTATAACCTCCATTAATGAAAATCAACAATGAAAAGGTCTTGACCTAAACCCCACTCTCGGGACCACGAAACGTACCCACACGATGAGTATATTCGATCCTGGGCCTTAAGGATTGAAACCCCAAGCCAAAAACCCTTAAAAACACTCAAAACAGGATTCTGAAGGAACAGATTAATGCTACAGCGCTACTCACTAGCGCCCTAGCGCTATTCTCAGAACCCCAAACCACCCAACACAACCCTGGGTAGTGTTATAGCACTCCCTTGTGGGCGGGGTAGCACTACACCCAGCCAGATCCACCCCTGAAACCTCTTCCTTCGACTGCTTCAATTCCAACTTGATTCCAATGCTTCCAAACCTCATTTTTGGTGCCAAATGAACCCAAAAGCCATCCCCACAAGCCCTAAGCATCACAACCAACCACAAGAACCCTAGCCAAAAACTCCCAACAAAACCAATTATCCACCCTAGAAATCTCAACTGAAAACCAAAGCTAAAACAGAGCAAATCAGGAATTTTAATAGCTTGAAACTTACCTCAAGCTCAGATTATGATGCTCTTCAATGGTTTAACACACTCCCAAGCTCTCAAGACTTACTTCCCAAGCTTGAATCCTCAAGTTAGGCTTAAAAATCCAAAGAGAAAATGAAAGAAAATAGGTACGGGAGAAGGCTTTTCAATGCTTTGTTTTTCCCTTCCTTCTATAGCCTTCAATGGCTAAATACTATCCTAGGGGTAAAAAGACCAAAATACCCCTAGGTTAAATAAAGATTTCTAAAGGCTCCCAAGGGCAAAATTGACATTTCCACCTATTTCATTAATCATAATTAACACTCTCCAATTCCCGCTATTCTCAAAATACTCAAGCACCAATAATTCATATCTTGTTACCCTTTAATTCCCGGCAACGCTATAATCATTAAAATGACCCCGAGACTTACCCCGAGCGCGAACTTAAACCTGTTATGACTAAACCGGTAATTTATATTCCAAGATCGTCTCGTGCCGATTAGCTCGAACAAATCCACATTATAATGTGGCCTCAACAATATGTCACCAACATGCATACAAATATACCATTATGCCCTCAACGAGCCAAATTACCAAAACACCCTTGTAAAGAAATATGGACCCATATGCATGCATTTAACATCATATTATAATATTATTCACATAAACATGCATGTAACTTAATGGCATAATTAAACAATTATGGCACTCCCGGCGTACTAATCAAGCCATTAAACCGCATTAGGGATTTCGGGGCATTACATTTACTTTAAAAGCACAATGTTAATTTTATGAAAAATCTAAAAATGACAAAATACCCAAGGGCAATAATGCAATAGAAGATTAGACATAAAATTATGTATCAATTTTACTTTTACTAACTAGAAACACATAGAAAGAGCATGACTAATCCTATATACTATTAGCATAAGTAAATAAAGATAACAAAATAGAGATGGAGATGAAAGAACATAAATAACTCAAATATTTTACATTAAGAACATAGTAAATCAAAGTAGCAAAATAACATCACTAGCATATGGAATCATCCCTAACCTTCCTAGGAAGATTAGGCCATTATGCTCATGATTCTCACAAAATTCTAAGAAGAAAATATGAGAAGAAAGTGAGTAGAAATTTTGCTATAGTTTCTTTACTCTAAAAATTACATACCAAGTGTGAAGAAGGTGTCCCTATTTAACAACAAAATAGGGTTTACAAAATAAATCTAAAATATTAATAATAAAATATGATTTTGAAAATTCAAATCTTATTATTAATATTAACCTAGCTATTTTGGTATATGGTCATTTTTTTTCATTTTCTAAAATACCACAAAAACATGAGCTTTAAAGCTCAAAATAGCAATTTTGCAAAGCGCAATACCCACAAAACATGGGTTGAAAGTGGATGGTGACACAAGAGGGTTTTGACCCATTCCTAGCCAATGAGGAGGTGCCACAGAGGCACTGGCTGGGAGATGAGAAGGGCAGGAGGGGTGCCTTGGATTGGGCCGGTTGGGTTGCTTTGCTGCTGGGCTTTTCAAAAATGCTGAGGAAGGTAGGGCCTACTAGGGTGTTGGCATGCATTGGGCCTGGACTTGGAGTGCTGGAGCTGAAGGAGGCTGCTGGAAGAGGCGGCTTGCTGCGTTGGGTGAGGCGTTGGCTGTTGTGAAGGGTTACGTTGGGCCTGGGCTTGTTGAAAGGAGAAGCTGGGTTGCATAGGCGTGAAGCTGCTGGAAGGGTTGAAGGAGGTTGGGCCGAATGGTGATGGGCTGGGCGCTGGAGACTGGGCCTTCGTTGGGCCTGGAGGGAGCTACTACAACACAACAACATATTACTTCTTCAAAATGCCATTTTTAATTTAGATTTTTTTTCTCTTTTCCCTTTTTTTCTTTTCGTTTTCTTTTATTAATGTCAAAATGCAACATACTTTATATAAATTAAATTAAAATTAATATTTTCTATTAAATAAATATATCAAAATAATTTTAAGAAAATATTAATTAAAACTTAATTTAATTTAACTTTAAGCTTAGTAAAGTGTCATTTTTAAGTACTAATCAGATAGAATAAATAAGAATGTGACATTTGTCATATGTATGTTTATTAAATAATTTAAGGATTTTAGATGAATAAAAAAATCAAGGATAAACCTATAAAGTCTAGAACCTTCCCTCAAATGCTAGAATCTCGTATTTCTCAGTCAAAGTGGTTTAAACAACTTTAAGTGTGCATAAAATGTGCAAAAGTGTGGTTTATTACATCAACGTAAGCCGATATATCGCAGCTATAGGGGCTGATATATCACCTATGCTTTTACAGAAAAACACGTCGACTTTGCATGAACAAAACCACAGACCCTCGGGAATATAGTACAGGTGATATATCGCCTAAAGAGGCGATATATCGGCTCCTGTGGTCATTTTTGAAACTCCGTGGAATTCGAAGCTAGAAATAGCCCTCAACAACTTAGACTTGTTCTTGAACGATTTTGGCCGAGTTATGGGCATTTGTTGAGCGGAAAATCCCATTTTATTCAATTTAATGGGAGTTAGTTTCACTCCTTGAACTCTATAAATGGGACCTTTCACTCAACCATTTTCATCATCTTTCAAACACTTTTTAGAGCCTCCAAGCTGCTATTTTCGTTCTAAAGAGAAACACTAGGGTTTTTGGGTTAAAGCTTTCAAATCTAAGCTTTTCTAAACACTTGGGAAGTAAGTTATTGTGTGATTTTGATGTTTGAGGTGTAGATCAAAGCTCTAAGCTATTGTAGGTATTCTTAATCTTCAGGTTTTGTCCATTTCCATTTTTCTTATTCTTTTCTTTTAGTTCAATCCTAAATCGTTGTAATGACTTTTGGTTAGGTTCTTGATTTCTTTGAAGCTTAAGGTTTTTGGTAAGTCTTTATTCCAATGGTTTAAATCTTATCTTCATCTTCTTTTCTTCAGAGAACTTATGGTTTTTAATGTTCGGTTTTAGGAGTTCCCGATCCCGCACTTGTTTCCAATATCCCGAATTCGGTAAGGAAAATTAGGTAGTTCAATTTACGACCTAGGTTATGTTAGGAAAACTTAAACATGATCTTTATTTATTTTCATGTACATCTAATATTAAACAAGTTAATATGAGACAACCTAGAACATGTTTCTAAAATTTAATTCAAAAATAAATAATCATAAGAATACTTACATTATACGTAGCGAAATAATAGAGTCCTTCATTCAGTTTCTCTAACCCTTGTATCATTTCTGTCATAGAGTATTACCAAGAAACTGAACCGATCTTCAATTTTCTTCACATCATTCCAAAGTATCCTTAGAATCACCTAGACTAGAGTGGGCAATTCTCAACATATGAGATAGATATAGAGAGAAGAAGAGAAAAGAACAATAAGACTTAGAAAATAACTTATGTTTAGAGAGAATCTAAACCTATCATAAACTTATGTTTCAGAAATCTGTTTTGACTTGTGTTTTCAAATCTCTCTTAACATTCCTTTTATAGAATCAATTAGGTCATTTATTTAATTGAAAAATTAATAAATTAATAGCCAATTAACAGCCCTAGGTCAAAATTATCTTGGGCTTTAGGCCCGTGAAATTTTTCATTTGGTTATAAGTCCATTGGACTTAAAATCAAGACTTGTATTATATTCTATTGATTTAATTAATTAAATAATTATTTAAATCCTTTATCGAATTAATTATTTATAATTTTAACCTTAATTTAAATTTATTTATTAATTTAGATACCAATTTATCTTAATTAATAAATCTGCCATAATTTCTCTTTTCTTCTATAAATTGTACAACTCTGTGAAACTATCCAAAATTGACCTGATCAATTTTGATAATTCTAATTGATAATTAAATAAATTAATTGAGACTATCTAGATGATTTTATCCAAGGTACAGTGGGGACCATTGGCCTATGAATTCAAGCTCCAATAAGTTACATAAATCTAACAAATAAATTTACTAACTTATTAATTCCCTGTGACTCCACTAAAGACTCGGAATTGTTACAACCATAATTTTCACTCAATCCTCTATAAACGGTCTACAATGAGATGAGACTAAAATACCATTTTACCCTTCATTGTATTTTATCCTTAAAACACTTAGTTCCTTGTAATTGATATTTCAGTAAACTAATATTAATTACTGAAATGAGATCTCTATCATTTAGCACCTTGAACCATACTAAAAGGAAACCATCATTTCACTTCTTCATCAGAAGCTATAGATGTTCATATCTATGATTAACACTCCCACTCAATTATACTACCGAGTTCCCAAGATGTAAGTATTGGCTAATCCGTAGGGTAAGCTGGTAACGAACAAGTCAATGAACTCGAATAATACAATCAGTTAGAATACTAACCACTCAGAATTGAGATTGAATTGACCTATGCTCAACTATATGATATGACTAGAATAGATAATAACAGTATGTTTACTTATCCTTTCTACTGTCAATATCGGTCATGTCCGATGTAACAAATACATCTGATCTTATCTACTTTGCTAATGTTCTGGAAAGAACATAACACTATGATGTGTAAGTGGAACATATCGTAGATTGGCAAGTTAGTTTAAATCCTGTGCACTGACTAATCTTAAGATTAACTTATATTTGAACATATAATCATATTTGTATTCCATTGTGAGTACTACACTATAAATACGATTAACTATATGCTCGGGATTTAATAGAAGTTTATATTAACCAAATAATCATGAAGATAAAACATGTGAGAAAAGTGATTCACCAAGTCAAAAAATGATTTATATTCTTTTATTGATAATAAATGAGATTACAAAGAAATTGGGTTTTAATTAGGGCATAAAACCCCAGCAGTTTATGTTTTGTATGACCTAATATTTCAGGTACAATAAAGGGGTAAGTATGGCTGGACCTAAGGTGTCCAATGATGTATAAATGACTGGTGTTCGGTTGGCTCGGTTGCCAAAATTTTATGACGGACCTAAGTTGATGTCCGGTGTATGGCAAACTTATGTATGAGGCTTAATTGTCACCCTTGTATAAGCACTTATCTTTTTATTATATATGTTTTGTTATTATGACCTATGACCTATTATTAGGACCTATGACTTATGATTATGAACTGTGATTTAGATTATGACTTATGATTATGACTTAGGGTTTTATGATGTTGTATGATTTATATAAATAAGTTCTGTTATGAATCTTGTGAAATTTATGATATGTTTGATTATATGATTATATGACAGACTCTTGTTTATATTTTCCTTACTGGGCTTAGAAGCTCACCCCTTATGATATTGTTGATTGAGGCAATTAAAGATTAAAAGGTCGGTGGCGAGTGGGACCTAGGAGCTTCGTGATGTACTTGTGAGGACCATACAGTCGAGGAAGAACAAGCGGGCCTATTTTTATTAAAGTACGTTTCTTTTGCAGTTTTATTTAATGTTGCTCATTTTAGTATGTTAAAGATAATTATTTTATTTTTGTAAAACCATGGATCCATTTACTTATTTTAATTTTCATTCAATAAAAGAGCAATGTTTATGTTTATGATCTAACATTGTGTTCTCGATAATTTATAAGAAATTAGGGCGTTACACTTCATTATGTTGAGGGTTTCTGTAACGTCCAAAAAATGCTATTAAGATATTGTGCCCTGATTAGCGTGCTGGGAGTGAATAATTGGGTATATGTGTGAAATTAATTGATTAAAGGTGTGACTACGAGACATACATGATTTATATGATAATATGAATATATATATGCATGTTTATGAGTATTAATTACGCATGTGGGCCCGTTCTTGTTAAAAAGGGCATATTTGTGATTTTTGCCCGATAAGGGCATAAATGTGATTATATGTGTGAAATGATTAAGACCACATTATTATGTGGATATATCTACAGTATTCGGCTCGAGGCGATCCAAGTGAGCGGATTGGCGGAATAGTCACAACGAGGTCTAATACCCAGCTCGGAGTGAGCCTAGGGGTATTTTGGGAAATTTAACATATATTTGGGATTTATCGAGTAACACTTAATTATTTGGTGACTAATTGGGCGTGTCGGGAATATTTGGGAATCTATGGGGCTACTAGAGGTTTAGCGGGGAAATGGTAGCAAAGATGCTTTTGCCATTGGTGGTGTTAAAAAGGCTAAGGATAAGGTTAATGGCATTTTTGTCTTTTGTGATAAGGGATAAACATTAGGAAAACACTGGAAGCCACTTAGTTCTCCCCTGAAGTCTCTCTGTTCTCTCTCTCCCTCGTTTTCTCTCCTCTTCTTGGTGCCTTGGTGGGTTTGATCTTATGAGAAGGGAAGAGCTTGGGAATTTGTGGATTCAAGCTGAGAATTGGAGCTAGGACTACTTGGGGATTAGTTCAAGGTCGAAATCACTCTTGAGGTAAGCTTCATAACATGATTTCATTGTGAATTCTGCTGTTAGGATAAGTTTTGGTTGGGTTTTTAAGGTTAGCTTTAATTACTGAATTGGGGTGAGATTTGTGGTTGGTTTTGGGGTAGTTATAATGCCTAGGTTGTGTTGTTAAGAGTCCTAGACTCATATTTGGCTTTAGTTCAAGGTTACAAAGAATTTTGCTGAATTTGGTTTGGAGAAGCGTAGTGATTTTATATGCAGGTTTTTCTGGGTTTTGGGCTCGAGCCATGACCTTATTCTTCAAGCGCAGTGGTCCGTGTGTGAAAAGAGGCTGGGAGCCTTCGAATTTTTGCCCAGGTGTCATGACCCGCATTATAACGACCCAAAATCACTAATATGGCTTAAGGGCCTTGATTAGTGTGTCGGGAGGGCATAATTGGTTTATGTGTGAATTTATTAATTTAATGTGTGATTATATAATAAGCATGCTTGTATTGTTATCTGAATGTAAATGTGATTATATGCTATAATTGTGAGAACCACATTATTATGTGGATAAGTTTGCAGCAAGCGACTTGAGGCGATCCTAGGGAGCTAGTTAGCGGGAAAGTCACAACGGGGCTTAATACTTGACTTGGGGCAAGTCAAGGGGTATTCCAGGTATTGAATGGTTATTTGGGTTATCGGGTTATAGAAATAAGTAAATGGATATATATTTGAGGTTAGGAAGCTTAGGTGGGAATACTAGGGAATTTTATCATTTTGCCCTAGGGGATGTTTCCAGCACCCCGAGCCTCGGGATTAACTTAATTACCTAAGGATAGACTAAGTAAAAACTCAGAAATCGGTGGAAACAAAGGAACCGACCTTCCCTCTTTCTCCATTTCTCTCTCAAACAACACTACAGAAAACTTAAGGAAAACTCAACTAGAATTCAATGGATTGAGCTGTAGTTTTGAAGGATTAATCTAGTGTTCAGCTAAGGGATTCAACCAGGATTAAGGTAAGTCATAAGCTTTGTGCATGGTGATTAATTCTGTGTTTATGGATGGGTTTTGAGGTGTTTATGGATTTTGATATTGAAGAATTGAATTGAAGCTAAAACTTGGGAGTTAGCTCGAAAATCTTTAAGAGAGTTGGTTCATCAAAGAAGGTAAGCTCCAATTCATGATTTAGTGTTTGAACTCTGAGTTTTTATGACTGGTTTTGATGTTTTTAAGCTTTTGAGTTTCAGATATTGAAGTGGGATTTTGGTGAGTTTCTAGGCTAAGTTTCAGCTGGGTTGTGTTGCTGGAATCATGTTAGAAGCCTTGTGATAATTGAGTTGTGGAATTGGGATAGTTTTTTAGGGTTTTGAGAGTAAAAAATGGAGGTTTTTCTGGGTTCGAAGGGGTTGGGCCGAGGCATAGTTCTTGGTGAGCCGCGACCCTCTAAAGCTGATGGATGTGGAAGATGGAGGGCGAGCCGCAGCATGGTCTATGTAGGGTCGTGACCCGTGTCTGGTTCTGAGCCTAGATGGGCTATGTTTGGGGGCCATGCCGCGGCATGGGAGGCTTGAGTCGCAACCCTTAAGGGAATTAGGGGTTTTTGGATTTTAAGAATGGGAATTTAACCTAGGGTGCTCGGGATCGAATCTACTACCGTGTTTGGTGGAATTCAATGTTCCGATGACTAGAACCTTATTTAGAAGTCCTTTTACAATTATTAATGGTATCCCTTATCTTGGTTGTGACTAGGTATAAGCTAAAGGCTCAGGAAACGGATCGTGCTCAAGAGGCATCTCGCGTAACCAGTACATTTGGAAACTAAAGGTAAGGAAACTGCACCCGGTTTTGAATTTAAAATGGGACTAAGGGTTCCCTATTTTGTATGCTTTGTGAAGGATGGTATTATGCCATGTAAATAGTAAACAAACGGCATAAGAATGCCGAGGTTTACACTAGCGCACAGGGCGCGACTCAGCCACTGGTAGCTGAGGACAGCTTATTATGCATTAAGCTCGGTTTAAGCGGGCCAGAGTCAGTGGGGTAAACAGAGGGTGTGACCTAAGGTGCCAACCCTAATTATCATGTGATTTGATTATTGTTATTGATTGGTTGATTTGTTATGCTGAATAGCTGAGTGTTGGTTGACTGAATCTTTAGTTGTATCTACGTGCTATGTGATTAATGTGGAATGTTAAGTGTATGATCATGCTTAAAGGAGGTTATTCAATTGTTATCATTGTCTGTTGCATGATATTATGTTTTCTTGCTGGGCCTTGGCTCACGGGTGCTTCGTGGTGCAGGTAAAGGCAAAGGCAAGCTTGATCAGCCCTGATTCGGAGAGCTCTAAGAGCATAATGTACATGATCAGCTGCTCAGCCGCCACGGTTGAGAGGGAGACAGGAACAAGAGAACCATAATCATCTGTTTTTCCCTTAGAGTGGCTAATGGTTGTTTTGAACTCTGGAAATTTTGTAAACTGACTTTTAAACGTTGTTCCTTTTTGGGATCCCATGTGTAAAAATGTTATAAGAAATGTATCTTTTCAGACCAAAATCTTTTAACCTTAGCACATTAATGGTTTCAGTGACACGCTTTTAACTAAATGACTTGATTAGCAAGTCCTGCACCATTATAAGTACACAGTGTAGCGGTCTTGGCTATCCAGGGCGTTACACGCGTTCCTTAGGAGAGGGCATCGGGGCTCTCTGACTTGTAGCGCACCACGACCCTAAGGGGCTGGGTCGCGACTCAAATAGGGGATATTGGCCAATTAAGGGTTTTTAGGCTTGGGAACTCAAGCCTAAGTCCTCGGGAATGATTCTACTAACTGGTTTAGTAGAATTTGAGGTCTCAGAGGCTAGTATGTTATTCTAAAGATTTTAATTGGTTTATATTTGAATGGTTGTCCATTATCGCTTTGTGACTAGGGTTACCGTTAAGGCTCGGGATTGAGGCTCGTGCTCGAGACCACTCTACGCCTGCAACTCGGGATTCGAGGTAAGAAAAATGTACCTGGGTTGTGAATGGAGCTGAGACCCCCCTATAAATGAATATATGTGAGATTGTGAATATTTCTGTGTCTGAGGATAGCTGGATAGACATGTTTGTTCGTGCTGCTTTCGATTGAGTGTTTCGCAATCTATTTATCTGTTATATTTGGTCTGAAAGTCTGGCCTAAGGGAGTCGAGGTCAGCCAAATAACTAAAGGGCTCGGCCTAAGGGCGCCGACACTTAACTGGCTGTATTGAATGCTAAGATTGAATTACATGTTGGATTAAATTGTTTATTATTGCCTAGCTTGTTGCTTATGTTCTGCTATTATTGACTTGATCGGTCTGACTTTACTGTATGTATAATGTTGTTCATTTGTGAATATGAATTAAGTTTTCTTATTGAGTCTTAGCTTATGGGTGCTATGTGGTGCAGGTAAGGGAAATAGAAAGTTAGAACAGCCGTGAGTTGGAGAGCTTTGGGGGCGGTGTGTCCATCAGCAGCTACTCGACCGCCACGGCCGAGGGATTGACAGAGACTAGAGCCAAAATTGTATTTTTCCATTTAAGTTGGCTTCTGTTGTATTTGTTTTTAAGGGTTGTAATTGCCTTGTAAACATCATTTTCGGGATCCCGTGTACGAACTCTAATTTTTAATGAAAAACGACTATTTTGTGATCAAAGTCTTTAACACTAATTCGTTAGTTGACTTTAGTAACACGTTTGTGTCCGAATGACTTGATTAGCAAGTCTTGCACTATTTTAAATCACAAGGTAATGATCTTGGCTATCCAGGGCGTTACAATTCTAAAGGGAATACATACATTTTAAATTTATACAAAAAAAATTAGACTTGTTATAGTTTTAATCATTAAATAAAATTTAGAAAAATATAAAAAAAAAATCATGTCTATAAAACATAAATAAATTTTAAATTTATACATAAAGTTCTACAAGTATTGTCCAACATGATATTAGAGAGTGACGGAGCCAGAAATTTTACTCAGAGAGGACAAGGGTTAGGTGAAGTTGGCCATAACTTTTAAGATATAAAATTTGATCAATTTTAAGCAATTATTTTTTGTTTTTTATTTGAAATAAATAAATATTTTAACTAATAACTAAGACATGAGAATGTTAGCTCACATCAGAGAGTCTGAAACACAAGTTGGAACCTATTCTTTCTATTATTTTTTTGATAATTTTACTTTAATAAAAAATGAACAAATAGCTACACTAATTCAATAAACTATATATAACACGAATAAGTTGGAATTTTTTTTGTATGCTTCATTGCTCTGAAGTCTACTACTACTTCTAATGATGATTTAATATTAATAATAATACTTTTGTAGGAAAGAAAAATTACAGAATTAGTGCTCTTCATTGGCTTTTCAAAAGCTTTAGTATTTGGGTCTAGTTCACATAATACTCTTCTATCCATGTATTCATTGTAGTAGAGAAATCAGAATTGTTATATGTTCAACACACTTCATATGTCTCATTTTAATAGAAAATCTATTATATATACTTTGTTGTTTTAAAAAACAAAATTTCAATGTATGCTTAAGCCTACTCTAAGCCAAGAGTAGCATCGTCACTAGAGCCAGGTAGATGTTGATATAAAATAAACTAATATAAAGATTACAATGGAGTGGGAGAAACAAATATTAAAAAACCACTCTTCGACATTTCTTCGTTATGTTGTGGGAATATCAATGAGAATTCATACATTTTAAATTTATATACAAAAAAATTAGTCTATAAAACATAAATAAATTTTAAATTTATACAAAAAGTTCTACAAGTAAAGTATTATCTAACATGGTATCAGAGCCAGGTAGTAGATATTCAACTCCAAAGATTTGAACCATCAACCACCTAGTTCTAATACCAAGTCAAAGATCCACTTTACCCATATAACTTGGTTAGAATTGAGACAATGCTAATATTTATAACAAATGCGTGAGAAAGTACATTTTTCCTTATAAGAGTTGGGCCATATTAGATCCATTAATTAGGCCCAACACAAACCAATGTTAAGAAGCCCAACATAATTTTCTAATCCTATTAATGGCACGTGGGGAGTCAACAAGACATAGTTTATGGAGGCGCGTCTGTTCCACGGATAAGAACATCACGTGGGGAGTAACGTTCGTGTGTCAGAAAAAGATTAAAATAACAAAAACAAATCTAAGATAAAGTAAGTTCGATCATTATTCACTTCTGTCAAGTAACGCCAGACAAGAACAATCTCATTATTACTTCGTATTTAACAAAAAGATTTTTTTTGTTCAACTAATAAGAACAAAATTCAATATTAACAATAAGAAGAAGAAACAAAAAGAAAAAGACATTTTTATACAAAAAACAATATTTTTAATCCTAACAATCAATAGAAATCGGATTTCTTTTTTTGATTAATGACATCAAGAATATAATAATGCTATTTTTTTTTTTTGAATTTCAAGGCTTCATGGAATTGTTGGGCTGAAAGCTTTGCATTCCATCAACGATTTTTGATCATCACCTTGGCAAAAGAAGAACAAGTCGGGGCACCGCAACAAGCAGTTTCCGGTGAGCTCGACGTTTGCAGAGCCCGGTTTGAGCTGCATTAATGGGCCGGGTATAGGCCCAAACAAGTAATTCCCGCCCAGTAAGAGTCTCTCGAATGGTGAGACTCCAGTTTCAGGTAGAGCCGTTTTAATGGCGTACTGGGTTGGAATCATTCCGCTGAATTTGTTGTTCTCCAATGAGAGAGCTGAGAGCTTCGGCATTAATGCCATGAACGACGGTAAAAAGCCCTGAAGCTGGTTGTCGTTTAGGTCCAGAGCTATGAGCTCGCTTAATATGGTGGCGCCGTGAGTGTTAGGGGACTGTACGGACGAGAATTGGTTGAACGAAAGAGTTAACTGCTGCAGTGATGGGTGGTTGAAGAGAATGGAGGGAACCGAGCCACTGAGTCGGTTGTGACTCAGATCCATTACCTGTAAAAAACCCAACTTTTTGATATCTTGAGGAATCGTTCCCTCTAAGCTGTTGTTCCTCAAAGAGATTTCTACCAGAGACGATGGTAGATTGGCCGGAACTCGACCGGGGATGGCATTGTTGCTTGCGTCTAAAAAGTAGAGATTTTTAAGAGACCCCAAATCGGGAAACTCGCCGGAGAGATTGTTGGACTGAATTTCGAGTCGTTTTAAGCTCACCAGGCCGTTAAAACTCGCCGGGATTTTTCCCTGAAGCTGGTTGTTGTCGAGTGACAGTTCCTCAAGATTGGGCAGCGACCCACCAATGGAGGTTGGTATCTCGCCGGAGAACGAGTTCGTGGAGAGACCGAGTTGTTGGAGGCGAGTCAAGTTGGACAGCGAGTTTGGTATTGACCCGGAAAAGAAGTTGTTGGAGAGGTCAAGGATTTGGAGGTAAGGGAGGTTCCATGAGATGGAAGTGAGCGAGCCCGAGTAACCCGCTTGATCGAGGCTGAGTTCGGTGACTCGACTCGTCCCGGAATCGTCCGTGAAATCGCACCTGAAACCACACGTGAATCGCTCGCTGAAAAGGTTGTCGCAGGGGTCGACGGTGAAGTCCCACGAGCTAACACATGACCCGGGACTCACTGAGTTAGGATCTAACCCGTTCTTCAGCTCCTTGAGTACTGTTATATCTCCCCAATCTGTCTTTGATTCTCCTCCGAGTAACAGTCCTGTGACTGTAATCACCAGAATCAGATTACCAAAAAAATTGCACGCCCCCATTTTGTTATTCCACTCTTCTTTTGGTACGAATACAATACTATCTTGGATTGGATGAACTTAAAAAGAAGGCAAAGGACACCCAGTTGATCAGAGCCGTTGGATTTGGTTAAATCACTAGTATTGTAAGAAGTGGCAAAGAGAAGAAATATATGGCTTATTCAGTAGCTCTTTCTTTATGATGCTTTTCATGTCAGAGATTTTCTTTATATATATATTTATTTTATGAGTGGCTTCACGGGAAGCTGTCAGAAGTAGCTTTTTTTTAACCAAAGGCTGTACCTATCCATGATCCATATTTGGTTGTATGGTAATGAAACTTGAGAATTTGGAGTAAAAGATGAAAGGTTGCTATTCTATGTACTATTTGCTTGTCCGAGAAATCACAGTTAGGGATGCATATTTTTTTTGATGGGGTGGGCCCTGTGGGGACCCGGTTATAATGAGGTGGAAAATTCTCGTCAAAATGAGGAATGCGGAGATAGTGTTCAATTCTCGAATATTAAATAGAACGGGGGATGGGGATAGTACTTCTTGTCCCAATGAGATCAGTTTAAATTTTTATATATTTTTGTAATATTTTATATGTAGTTTATATTTTTTTTTACGAGTTATTATAATATATTAGTAATTTTTTTTAATATTTTAAATTTTATTTAAGATAATGTTTAATATTTTAAATAATAAATATTGTGAAATATTTTAATTTATTTATAATTTATGACTTTTATTTTAAAATTTTAATTTAAAATTTATTTTTTAAATAAATGGGTTCCGGTGGGGATTCCCCGCCTCAATAGGGGATTTCCCACCCTGCCCCCGACGAGAAATAAACAAGGATGGGGCGGGAACGAAGATTAAAAATATAATTGAGGACGGGGGAACACTCTCCGCTAATTCTCCGCCTGTGTGCATCACTAATCACAACTTGGTTTTGTTTATTTATGATATAGTAACGCTTCTTGGGTAACTTTGTTGAGTCGTATTTGATTCTTTATTTTTAGTTGTCAGCCATGTTATATCATTAAATGAAAACTAATTGATTAGTTTAATTTAAATGTTTTGATTGTGAGAACCGAGTCCTTTGGGATTGGAGACAGTGATTCCTCCAAGGTGAGTTAAAAAAAAGAGAGAGTAATGTAATTGTGAAGCACGGTTTGGTTGGGAAGAGAGCAGTATTGCCTTTGTCCTTTTGTTTTTTATTTGCTCTGGAAACTCAGATTCTTTTCTTTTTTTATTGTGAAAGAAGACACTTGAAAGTAAATGCCTGTTATGAGCAACTTCTTCAGCAAACACTACTTTATTGAAATAAGAGTATGAGTTGAAAACTTAACATAAAATTATCTGATGAACTGAAAATCATAATGAGTAGTGATGATGAAGAAAACAATTAAATCACATGGCACCTGATATATTATGCAGTAGTTGAAAAAAAAAATCAAGTTTGGTGGGGATTTTGTTTTTTTCTTTCTTTAGAAGTGGTCACCATTGGGAAAAGTTTCAATTGCACGAAGCAATACTCTGGTTGATTATACTTGATAACGAACTTTGAATTATAACAAACCTTTTCCAAAAGCCACACCCCATTTTCAACAGCACAGATTCTCGTAAGGTACTTCTCATGTTCTAACCACCCCTCAAGTGCATCACAAAATATTATTTTCCTTATAAGTTTACAATTAATTAAATTAAGCTCATTATTCTAATACATTTTCTCTCCCTTGCTGGTATTTTAGAGTATCACCAACCCCATAATTGCTTTTATATTAATATATTACTAAACAGGGCACTCAGTTAAGGACAAGAGTACAAACTTTTTAATTAATAAATTTTCACTGTAAATTTTTTAATTTACATTTGAGCTATTTTTGTATTTTAACTATATCTGCCACTGAAACATAAGCTCCAAGTTGAGCTCAGCCATATTTTCCAAAACAAGTAAAGTGAGTAAAGTGAATGTATGGCCTTGCTTATACCATTTCTTTTCGTACATTTTTTGTGTCCTTTTCCTTTTGGAGTTTGGTTCCAACTTAGAGACATGTACCATAGAGCTAAACCCACATGCAACCTAATAATTAATGGAGAATGGCCCACAACTTATATTAACTATTTCACTACCATTTCACCTTGTAAGCTATGCTAGCAGTAATGAAAGATTATTTGAAAAAGCCTGAATCACTCCTCATATTCATAATTCATGCCATTAATGTGGATCGAAGTTTGGTCCCTTTTTCTGCCGTTAGCAGAAATTAATGCAAAAAGCCAGGTCTTGGCTTAGGATACTCTGCTTCGTCCTTCAATTAAAACAGAGATCTAGCATTGGAGTCATGTTAATTTTCTAAACGAGTTAGCACTAACAAATAAAAAATTATTCCCAAAAGATTCAATCATTAAGGCAATATCATCGAACATGCTCACTATACTTTTCTTCATTGTGAGGATCAATCATAGAAGGATACTATGATGCTTAGACAAATAATAAAAAAAAAAAAACAATACCTACCTGTACATAATATGAATTAATTACGTTAGAAAGACCTGTATATACAGTCAATAATCAGGACCATGTAGCTGAGGAGATGCTAATATATAGGTTAACAAAAAAAGTAGTACAAAATTCATAAAGGAAACCCGAAATGGAATAGCTTTTGACCTCATTTATGTGTTGGGTGTTGGTGATTTCCCTTGGCTCATGACCATTCAAACTTTGTATACTTCTGTTTGTTATTTATGCCGATATTCTCCAGATACCGCTTCACAGATTTGTGATTCATCTCAAACACAAACGACATTTCTCTAATCTGTAATCCATCATTTTACATAGCAATTGTATCACTAGGTTTAGCACTATAAATTTGATTCATTGAGAGACAGTACTTAGAAGCAAGACAGTAATGAAGAAAACTTGGAGCAAAACAATTTTTTTATATATACTAAAGATGGGAAACCATTTACCTCGATCAAACTACTTGAACTAAGACACATGCGATGTCCGGTTGCTATTTCTTTCCCGTTCACAAAGATTGAACTCTTCGCGATATTGGTCAAAAAGAAAGAACCATCTCCTTCCATCTTTATAAGAGCCTACCGTAGTGAAGAATAGTCAGAGATATGAGTTCAGAGTCCAAATCCATGGAAGTGCATGGTTGATCAGAACTAAGAAACAGTTATAGGTTCCATTATATTGTAACCTATACAGCTTCATCAAAAGTTATAGAAGAATGATCAAGTTTTCATACTTATTTATTTGGCATATTAAAGTTGAAATCGAATAAGAAAAAAATGTCCTGAGCATCTACAAGTATAGAAGAGCTAATGCGAGAAGACCCTTTGGTCCTCTACAAGCAGTCACTGTCCTTAACTCATTTTACTTTTATTTTTTCTCTCATTCTATAATGGATTAATTTAATAGTGGAGTTGCAAAGAAATTATTCTCTTTTTGTGTCAATGTATCAAAGGAAAATGTGGTGGTTCCATACAATATAGAAACAGAAAACTTGTCCACACCATTAATAAATGCAAGTTACACAACTAGGTCAAGACTGTATCAGAATATCAAGATGAAATCTACCTGCCGCCTAGATATTTTGTTTGCAGGCCCTTCTTTTCCCAAGTCAATGTCAACTTCATTATCTTCCGTTGCTCGTCCAAGTATGACCTATGAAGTAGAAAGAGGTTGCACTCAGAATGGATGGAGATTCCATCATATAGTCATAGAGATGTATGATATGAATAATACAATGTTATAAAATCTAACCCAACCATACAAAGAGAATGGCATTCAGCTTATTGTATCAATGGTATGGGTACAATATCAGACAATCTTGCAGGTTTTGTATATTTCATCAAATTCAGCAAATAACAAATCATTCACTTAAAAAGGGTTGCAACAAAATGTCAGGTATTTTACACTTGAAATCAAATTGGATCTTAGAAGTAAACAAGAAGCAATCAGCACTAGACGCATCGTTTTGCATATTTTCTTATTCATAACAATATGAAAGAAAATGTGAATTTATTCAAAAGTCGAAAACATTACCTCAGGTTTTTTAATATATTGCTTTGAATGGCGGCCATACAATATAGCAAATGCCCCTTTGGATGCTATGGCTCTTTGCATGGAAGCTCGAGCACACTGTTCCAACCTCATGATTTTCCTTTTAGCATCCTCATGCTGATACCTTAAAACTGTATAACAAGGGAAATCATAAGGAAGTGCTATTGAACATAAATCTCACTCTTTAGATAAAATAATGAACTTTTTGCTAAAGTTGATCGGTAATTAGTTTTCTTGACGAATGGTCGTGTATTTATGTGTTTACTGATACTTGAACCAAAATTAGTTGCCAGAATAACATAATCTAATGCTAAATTAAAGGCAATTGTAACATATCACGAGACTTTAAACCTCCATGTATGAAAATAATTGGATAAAGAATGATATGGAACAAGAAGCAAATAATTCATCACTCAATTGCATAAATTAAGATACCTTCTTTACTGATATATTGATCCTCATCATCTGGACTTAAATCCATCTCTAGTATCTGGAAAAGACAAAGACATCAATGAGTTGTACAAATCAACAGGATAAAAAAAACCCTTAAAATAGAGAATCGTGATAAATTATTAAAAAATTATGTTTACCATGTTTTCAATATCAGAAAAAGAAGGAACATGATTATTGCCACCATCTGGTTCTTCCTCAGATTCATCCTGATCTAGTGTAGAAGGGTTTGCTTCCGGTTCCAACAAAACTGGACCAGCGGAACCTAGCTCTGTAGATAAGAGTGCATGTTTCCCCCTAATTGTAACTGGAGCAGGTATTCCCTGTTTACAGGAAGCAGTTTAAGCATTTACAAGAGCACATCACCAACTTGACATAATAATGAATACGCCACTTATATGAAGTAACTCCAATCTAATATTGACAACCTCTTGTTTTGGCACTTGATTTGCTAAATACTTAGGAATTGCATGTACACATCTGCTTTGACTTGGATCGACATGGATTTCTTTTGCTTGTTTGGAGACTGAAGCTAGATGGTTCCCATCAGAAGATTCTTCCTTAACACCACATCCGACAAGTGAGAAGCTAGGACTGGATTTTGGAACCATTCTCTGTCCTGAAAATTTGGAAGCCACAATTGGATCTGCAACCTTTTCTTCTTTCTTCAAGATTGTATTTTCTTGCCTGCCATTCTTTTTATTCAAAAAGGAAGTAGCAGGATCACGATATTCTGTAAATCTGGGTTGTATCATGTCGTCATTACACGGGACCTCAGGGTCCTCGGTATTTAATGTGCACTCCATATTTTCATAGTAAAGTTCAGTAGAACGAGGGTTTGGCACTGATGGGATATTGATTTCAGAACAAGAAACACTATGCTGATTACCACCACCAGATTGACTCACATTAGCATTATCATTCTTCCCTGCACTAGACACACCTCCAGATACATCATTAATTGTTTTTCCATCCAAGGTCTCTGGTTGACATACATTTGACATATGATCTCCGTTTACATCTTTGGGAGAATTCAACAAAAGTGACTTATGATAAGAATACTTGTCCTTCATGTTTTCCCCATCTGCAACCACGACAACAGGCTCATTTTCATTTGTTAAGTTCAACAGGGAATCTGATAGATCAGCAAAATCATCTCCTGACCTATTCATCTCAGTATCCACTAATGAGTCCCCCAATGTTAAATGCGAGTATCCAGGTGAACTTATATTATTGCCGTCATCCTCTTCAACAACCCGGCATTTGACAACCACATCCATGGGCATTTCTGGTGCTGGGACGTCTTCAATTGTCTTCCAAAGAGGCATATCCGGCATTGTATGAGATGTCCCAGCCTCTTCAACATTAGAGCAATTCCCAAAATCAATTAAACCATCTCCTGATCTTAGTAACTGTTGGTCACCATTATTTAGCTCAACATTTTGCTGTCTACCATTTTCAACAAATCCTCCACCGGACAACAAAGTTCCTTTCTGATGAATATCTAACAGAGAATCAACATCACTAACGCCAACTGCATCGGCGGAAACATGATCCACAACATTAAGATCTTTATCCTCAAATCCAAAATAGTTCTCAACATGATTTCCAACCACATAATTCCCATCCAAAAGCTCATTATTAGCAATAGGTTCATCAATAAAACTCAAATTATAAGTGTTAAACGAGCACAATCTCTTACGCCTCTCGTAATACTGCCTACGAATGCTTTCAGCTTTTCGTTTGGCAGGAGAACCTCCTACACTCGCTCCTCCTTTAAAAACACCAAACCTACTACTGGTACTGGTACTAGGCTTATTAGAATGCTCAAACTCGACCATGCGAGCAGAAGCTTCAGCTGAAACATCATCATCATAAAGCAGAGACTGCCATCGGTCTCTCAATTCTCCAACCGTGAATTTGCGGGAGAATCGAACCGCACCTTTGGCAAGTGCTTCCAAAGAAGCACCCGCCTGTGAGAATTTATAAAATCAAAATAAAAAAAAAAATAGTTTACGAAGAACCAGAAGAAGCATGCACAACAACCTGAATTGAACCAAGGAGAAAAAACAAAAAAGAAATCGCCAAGGAAAATTGCAGAGAGCATACCTCGACGGCACTCTTGAGAAGAAGATCGTCTTCGGGGATCCATGGAAGCGTGGGAGTGAATGACGCCATTAGTCCCGAAATTCTTCAGAGAATTTATAATTTTTAGTAATTTTAAAATAAAAAATAAAAATCAGAGGTGAGAGACTCCATGAGTAAGAGGTGTGATTGAGATTTGGATCACAGTGAGTGAGAAACTGGGCTTTCAGAACTCGCGGGTAGAGACTTCTTTTCGTCCAGTCCAGCCAGATTGTTGTTCCTTTTGGGCGTTTCGAAGCGTTTCGTTTGTTATTATTCGGTTATATAAATACGTTTCTTTACCTTTCTTTTAAAAAAATTCCATGTTGATGAGTTTGGTATGACTAATTAACTATTAGCGAGTGGTTATTCGCCACATTTGGGATTTTTTTTTGAGAAACCACATTTGGGATATTAATTTATTGAAAAAAATAACAATTTTATTTGTCCTATTATGTAACTAAAATCGTTAATTATACCATTTTTTTATTCAGCATATTCGTTTATCCGTTTCTTTTTCGTTATCCGATTCCTTCTTTTCTTTGATATTTTTTGGGCCTAAGCCCAAGACCAAGCCCAATTTAAAGAATAGGTGTATTATTAAAAGTAAGAATATTTTTGTTGTACTTTTGTATTTAATTTCTTTTTACGGTAAAAATACTGAATATTATTAAATAGTTTTTGAGCTTATTAATTCTAATCATATTAACATGTGGCACATTCTTATTGGCGTAATATATAAAATAATTAAAAATAAATAAATAAACCTAAACTTAAAATAACTAACAGAAAAATATATTTTTAACTTATTTAATTTATTAAACTTTTTAAAAATTAAATTTTACTTCTACAAAAATATCTTAGTTCATCTTCTTCAATTTCAGAATCCCATATCCCATACTTCAAATATTTTTTCTTTTCCTCAATAAATTCCAATAAAATGCCACCAGGTAAACCTTATATCACAATTTTCAATAACAATAAATATTATCATTAAGCAAATATTCTGAAGATAAATCAAATCAGCTTCATTTATATAAATATATATATATATATATATATATATATCATTCCAACTACTCCATCTCATAATACTTGTATATTATATAAATTAAATAAAAATTACTCTGATCATACTCGGAAACAATTTGATAATAAAAAAACAAGTTTATATTATTTTTATCTTTTGTAAAATAAAAGTGGTATTTTAAAAATAGATATATTTGAGCAAAGTATAAATCGTAAGACCAAATTGAGAGACTCAATCTATAATTTAATTAAAGGCTAAATATTTTTCTTCACTCTATACGTCATTAATAAAATTATTTACAAATTTGAACTCAATTTAATAAACAACATATATTGTGTATATTGTGTGTATATATATTTGTTTATAGGCACTACACTTATAAAATCAAATTCATTTACCCTACTACAAAAAATATCATTTGTGATAGTTCCTAATTACCGCAATTGATTTTTTTGGGTCAGTTTTGAAACTGACGCAGAATCCCATGATGCAAATCAGTCTCACATTTGCGTCAATGTCCAACTATCACAAACGTGGCATTTGTGACAGTGCCAAACTGAAGCAAATGTTATATTAAGAAAAAAAAATGTTATGAACCCCGAACCCGTGTATTACGCCCCCGGCCACCCTATGCGACCCCATGCGACCCCAGCCCCCCTGTACCCAGTCCCCAGCCAGCCACCTCTCAACCCTCGTGACCCCAGCCACCTACATGACCGCTGCGATCAAGAGGAGGGTTTTTGGGTTTTGGTTTTTTAAACAATAATCTTCAAAATCAAAAGGTTATACAAAAAATTTAAAAAAAAAAACTATGTATAAAGTTCATAAACATATTATATTCATCAATTTAACCTTAAAATGAAAAAAAACTCACCAAAAGGTCAAGAAAGTCGGAGGCGCCGCTGGTTGTTGGGAGAAAACTTAAGTTTTCGAATTTGGGAGAATGAGGGGCTCGAGGACAATGGTTGAGATTTAATACAGGGCGCACCGTTTGCCTCAATAGGCAACTGACACAAACTTCGCCAATTAACAGCATTAGTGTTATCACTGATACAAATGATCCTGCATTTGTGACAGTGTGCTCAACTGTCACAAATGCTAATTCTCGGTCAACGACATCAGTCGACTGCATTGACTAACACGTTTGACTGGGATAATTAAGATATTTTGGTGCAGTGTTAATACATGATCAGTAATAAGTTTTTCATCAACATGGCATATCAAAACAAAATCAGACAAGGAATATATAATTAAATAAATTCAAAGTAGCAATCATTACATAATTAATATATAAATGGCTAGTTTAATCACCAGACCAAGCTTGGTACCAAACTTCAGCAAATTAACATCAAAACAGTACTAAACATATATAATATTAATAATTAGCATTGGTTGATATAATCAAAGAAGAGATGGAGTTAAATGCATGCACTCCAAGCCCTAACCATATTTGGTTCAACCAGAACTTAATCAATAAGATTAGCATTATATATAGTGCAAACACTAATTAGAGAATACATATATAATAGTAATACTGATCAGATCAGGCAGAGCTTAATCTGATCAAGCGAGGCGAAGGTTGCGGAGATCGAACGAATCATAGCCACCGCCACCGCCACCGCCACCTCCAGCACCGCTGTGAAGAGCGGAGTGACTAGTAGTGATTAAGCTTCCTCCTCCTGCGCCGCCGCTGTGCAGAGCTGAGTGACTATTCTGGTGGTGGCGGAAAGCGTACAGATTGGAAGCCCCGGTAGCCAATGCAATTGCTGATTCATAGCCTGCTCCCTCATTGTCTTCCACTAAACCATATGGTGGATCTTCACACCTTGCATGCTGATTAATCATTCAGATAATCACAGTTTAATAAAATTAATTAATCACATTAATCATTAAAAAAAATTATCATTTAGTGACTACTTATTCTTATTAGTCAACACATATATTTTGTTATTAGATACCACTTTAGTCATAAATTGTTATTATTATAGTTATGGGGAAGAATGTTACTAAAGTGCACAATAGATGTGTCATTTTATAATTAGTTAGCCATAATCTATAATAATTATTAAACTAAAATATGTTAGACCAAATTTTAAATTTCACCCGTACACTTCCTTGTAATAGCCTTAGCTATTCTCTGTAGCCAAAAACCTATTTAAGTTGAGATTAAAAATATATTTAGTTACAATAAATTTTAGTTTTAATCACAATATTTTTAGCAAAAACATATATATAATAATTTTTTATTCACATATTTTATAGTAAACCTTTTGTGATTTAATGTCCTAGCTATCTATAATAATTAGACTATATGAATCTATTGTGTAGTAAAAGTATTTTATTAATAATGTACTTATTATAAGCTTAGATATAAGTATTGCTTACAATTTCATGCACGAGGACTGAGTTTCTTTCCTCCCAGCTCTTGTTCTGTAAAATAACAATTAGTGATATACAATTATTTATAAATGACAAGAACATTCTGGTTATTAATATATATATATATATGCTAACCCTTTTCTTGGTGGTTTCAGCCTGAGTTTTGATCTTGTGATTCTGAAAAACATCATCGATCGACAAGAGAATTATTATCACGTTAAAATTTAGTTAGAATGCTTAGCAATATATACATATATTTATAGGTTCAAAACAGGAGCAGGATTAAAGATCATATTGCTATAGACATCAAAGAAGTGATATTACATATTAAGTTTTGAAGATCAACTTAATCAATAATGAAATTTAGTACTAAAAAAGAAATTAATATATATTAATATATATTATAGGCCAATTGATCCATTTCATGAAACTGTTTTTCTAGACATTATATATAATAAATATGACAAATCTTAAGTAAATATAATAACTATAGGTATCAAAAAATTAAACTAAACTCTTAAAAAACAAAAATAAACTATATATACTTTTATACATAACTTTTTCTTTCTTCTACAGCAAAAGAAAACAAAAAAGGAAATCATTCTGACCAAGAAATTTTCAATAGATCCATCCACTTTATTACATATTTGAATTTGAAAATGCTTAGAGTATTGTAAAATATATATATATATATTTATATGGAAATACATAAACCTTTGTAAGAAATTTTTTTACCTTTCTGTGGCGTATAGCTTCCACAGAAGCAAGCATACTATTCTCAAGATCACTCAGCTCATGGAAGCTCAGATCATTCAGATCGTAACCCAATCTCTGCCTGTAAAAACAAAATATATAATTATAAATTAATTCCATCAAAATAAAAATCATTTATGCCACTTTTTTGTTCTTTTTTTCCATATTTATATATATATGGTAAAAAAAATGACCTGATCTGTGTCCTCAGTTCAAAGTTTTTAGCTTTAAGTTGGCGTAAGGTTTGTTGCATTGCCTACAACCAAAAAATAATAATAAATACATTAAAAAAACACTCAAATCCATTTTTTTAGAAATAATTTTTTTTATATATATAGTTATATATATGAGCAATAACCTCGTACTGAGACTTCCACAGATCAACCCCTTTGGTTCTTTGATACAGATCAAGCATATCCTTAGTGCTGGTCCATGAAAAAAGATTAGATATAACACATCAGAAAAAGTAAAAAAAAAAACAAAAACCTTATATACAAGATCTGAAGTTTTTTCCATCTTACTTGGCTCCTGGGGTAATGTATTCATGGAGTTTATTGTTGTTGGGGACGATGATGAGAGAGACCTTAGCATCACAAAGAACAGAGAGCTCACCAGCCTTCTTGAAAATCCCATTCCGGCGTTTGGAGAAGGTGACTTGGCGGTTGGTTTGGTTCTCGATGAACTTGATCTGAGTCTTTCCGCGCCCTATTTTTTGCTGCTTGTTACTTTGATCATGATCTTCTTCTTCTTCTTCTTCTTCTGCCCGATGATGAAGATGACGATGAGGATGATGATATTGAGTTTCTTCAGCATTAGTATTACTATTATTATGAATTGGCTCACATTTATAGTCACTGCTCATCATGGTGTGCACCGGCCGAGCTGATCACAGACCGATCTAGGGTTTCAAAGTTGGGGGGGAGATGAGATGAAGAAGATTGGTTTTAAGGCAAAAGGGTTTCCATATGGAGAAAAGGGTGGTAGAAAGTTGAGTTGTAGTGTAACCAAGAATGTTTTGTGACTTGTGAGCTGTAAGTATATAAGTATGTACTAGCTAGAACTAAAGAGTCGTGTACATGTAGCTATATACTATAGGCTTAAGAAATGTACGTACGTAAGTACGTACTATATTTTCTTTTTTTGTGTAGTTGTTAATTAATGGCTATGATTAACTCGGGTAATCAGATGGGCTTGCTACTTCGGTCCGCCGAGGCATAGAAGTCTTGACTTGCCGTCGGCAGGGTCTCCTTAGCTTGATGGTCTTGTCTTTCCATTCATATATATATATGTCATTTATGTACAATGTTTAGTTATAGTTTTTTTGTTGTTGTTGATAATTTGTAATTAGTTAGTTAATCAAGCTAAGTTTATATATATTATTGTGCACCCCTATTTTTGGGTGTACCGGTCTATCTTCATGCTCTTTATTTGGATGATTTTTGACACAATAATTTTTTAATGACCATCTACGACTACATTATATTTATTTAGAATATCTTGCAAATTTTCAAAAAATTCCAAATGATTTACTGGACCGAAAATAGGGTTTAAATATGTCACTTTCCACACGAATAAAAAAAATATATACAAGTACAACAAACTATTTGAACTATGTTTTGAGCACTGTAAATTAATTATCAGAATTTCTTGAAAATTTGTAAAATATTTTAAATAACTATAATATGCACGACTATAAAAAAATAAAATTGCGTTGAAAATCATCTAAGTGCCGAAAAAAAAATATTGGTACACTAAAAAATATAGTGCATTATAAAATTTCCTTATACTATATAGGGGTATTTGGCATAAATACCTAATATTTTCGACTTTATACACTTATATACTCAAAAAAAAAATTGATGGCAAAAATATCGAACATTACGTTTTCCCCACTACAATAACTTCCAGCTCCGTTATATATAGCTAGGATTGAATGAGATGCCACATGTCACTCTACTATTCATACACACCATACTTTTTTTTTTTTTTTAATCTTATTAATTGATTTAAAAAAAATCAAACGAGGCTCAATACCCTACTCTCCCTTCTTTCCATTTCCCTTCCTCTTTCTTTCCTAGCCGCCGTGTGCACCCATCAACAGCACCTCTCCACCACCATCCTCTCCGACCACTTAACCACCACAACGCCAGCTGCCGTCACCATCTCCACCTCCACGACTAACTTGTCGAACGTAGCCCACAAATCCAAGCTCCCCATCGTCGGCGTTCACCTCCACGAAGCCTCCCATCACTACATGAAAACAGGCCTACAGTGATGAGAAAATTCATCTCTGTAGGCTTTTAAAGGCGACATGTCGTCGCAATAGGTTCGTGTGTGTAGGGTTCTACTGCGACGACCAAGTCGTCATAGTAGGACACTCGCAAAATCAATTTTTTTTTTAAAATTGGGTCCTGTTGCGACGACATGTCGTCTCTGTAGGTCGTTTTAAAAAAATATTGAATTTTGGGCCCTATAGCGACAACATGTCGTCTCTGTAGGTATTTTCATAATTTTTTTTTAATTTTGGACCATACAGATCCTTCACAAGACAAAAGTCAGCATAAAACTCAACAAACACAGGATTATCACGGGTTAGTTGAGAGATTGACAGTAAATTTTTGGTTATTTGAGGAACACACAATATATTGTTGAGATGCAAGGGACTAGAACAAAAGGGTATAGATGAGTTGCTACTGCCAGTGTGAGAAATGAGAAGAGTTTGGCCATTACCAACCACCAAACTTGTTATACCTTTCAAATCAGATTTCTGCTACAATTTGGAGGGGTCTGTTGTGATGCGGTTTGTAGCGCCACTATCAATGTACCAGGCATTTTCATTGATGTTATCAGTTGAGGAAAGGAAAGCTTGTTGACCATTACCTGAAGTATTGGAATTGGTAAAAGGTGTGTTGCTGGACTGGTTTTCTGAGAAAGAGCCTTGAGGAGCTTGGAAAGAGATATCAAAACGATGGTAACATTTGGCAGCCACATGACCAAGTCGGGAGCAGAGTTGACAGCTTGGTCGATTGCCAATTCCACGTCCCCCGCGTCCTCGGCCACGACCACGATTGTGGAAGCTACGGTCAGAAAATGAGTGAGAGGGCGAGCCAGTAAAAGCCATGGATTTCTTCATTTGAGTGGCAACGTTAGCGCTGGGAGCATGCTGGTCTGAGGGTGCATTAAGCTGTTCCAGACGCATTTCATGACTTTGGAGCATATATTGAACTTCCTAGAAGGTGAGAGCATCATGGCGAGAGGTGAGGTTGACCACAACAGGGTCATAGTCATGACCGAGACCTCCCAAAATGTAAAGAATCAAGTCATCGTCAGAAATGAGTTGGCCAGCAGCAGAAAGATTATCAGCAATACTACGCATTTTGAGCATATAGTCATGAATGGAAAGACTTCCCTTTCTCTGAGCTTGAAGTTGAGACCTGAGTTGGAGTAGGCGTGCTTTAGAACTGGTGGTGAAGAGAAGTTTAAGCGTGGTCCAGACTTCCATAGAAGTTTGACAGCGAACGATATGGCCAAACATGGATTCCGTGATGGAGTTCATTAGCCAGCTGAGAATAGCTTGGTCGGTTTGGATCCAGACTGTATAACCCACATTAACTTGCCGGGACTCACCGGGGACAGTACCGCCAACGGTGTTATCAACAAACTGGGAGGGGCATGGCTTGGTGCCAAGAATATATCCATCAAGGTCATGGGCACGAAGTGCAGGAAGGATTTGGGATCGCCAAAAGGAGTAGTTAGTGCGGTCAAGTTTTAAGGTGAGAGGAGCAAGATGAGAAGAGGGAAAAAATCCTGGTGCTTGAGTAATGGTAGGTTGAGCTATGGTGTGAGTGACTACTGGTGTGGGTACAGGCAGTGGAAGAGTGGAGGAAACGGTTTGAGGAACAGAGGAAACAGGGATTGCGATGGAAGGTGGGGTACCCGAGTGAGTGGCGGATGATTCATCCGAGACTTGTGGAGAGGCCATGGACGTTAGTCGAGGTCAAGCTCTGATACCAAGATAAAAAAGGAAAACTGTATTTAATTCTCTCTTCAATATTTTACAAAACTTGCTCTATTCTTTACAGAGGTAATTACAAGAGTATAAATAGGGTAAACGGTTACAAGAGAAATGCTCTGATTGGTTGAGTTTTACAGCAAAATATACTCTAGTACTATTTCCCTGATTTGGTGCAAAAGGTATATACAAGGACAGCATGACAGCACACACACAAACGGTTATATTGCTGAGTCATTTTGGTTCTTGTCATCAGGTGTAGATGATGTGTCTAATTCCTCTATTTCAACATGGAGGATCAACTTCCTATAGTCTTTCTTGTCTTCTTGATAACTCTTGTGAATTGAATCTTCTTGCCTAACCTGGCTCTGATACCACTGTAGGATTTTACCACTTTATCCTACACTAGCCCACTAAACAAAGTTATCCGACCAAGGTAAAAAATGGCCTTTATTATAAATAGATATATGAACCACAAAAAGCCACGTGTCTACACACTACAGTAGACAAAACCTAAACAAAACCTAACGAGTCTTTCTCCTTTACAGAAAAGGCGAGCTGCCTTCGAGAGAAAAAACCTTCTCTGCATCAAAACTCAGTTAGGGCATAAACTAGAAAGAGGAATTTGAGAGATGAACTTCAACAAGGAAAAACAACAGGAAATAAGAGAGTGATAAGGAACAACACAGAAAGTTTTCGAGGTTCGCCCAAAAATGGCTACTTCCTCGTCGAGCTCGTCTCAGAGATGCAGTTCAGCCCTTTCATTCAACTTGCATGATATTGAGTACAACAATGGAGGTTCCGAGTCACACAACTTGACTAGTAAACCTCAATCTATATTGCTCTCTGTTTATTTTTCTCTTCTCTTCACTTTCTTACTAACTCTCTCTCTCTCTTTTCTTTCTATACAAAACCTCGTGAACAAAGCAAAGTCTCTCAGATTTTGGGGATTCTTGGAGCTGGGTTTCAGATCTTGAAGAAGGCTTTCACTTGTGTTTCACTTATGTATAATTATTTTAGACATAACAGTTTTATAAGGGAATTTAAACAACAAGTGTCTTATTTAATTACTATGCAAATGGATGCAATGATAGTATAATTAGTGTCACTGATCAAATCATTATCATATCCTCAGCTCTTGTCTTCCAATTAAACAAAATTTAATTATTATGCAACAAAAACCACTGGATAAAAAATGGTTTTATCAGTAGTAGTGCTCTACTGTTGGGACTGTTGACGAAATCTGCTAAGTTACAGATTAGCACGTGCGTATCGATCGACACAGTGATTTTCATTAATACAACATAGTTTTGGAAGAGATTAACGTTGTAATTAACAATTGGGTCACACTCACTCACACACACACACATATATACAATAAGCATAGAGATTAACGTTGTACCTAATTCAAATCCTATCGAGAGAGATCACCATTTTTGACGTCTCATCATAAAAGTTTCTGGGTTATATATAGCTCTCTCCAATCATGTCAAAGGTACCATCTTAAACCATATGCCTATCTCCAAAAAACACAGTGGTTTAATCAACAAGAATTAATGTTTGGTTTTTTTACTCTAAATAATATAAGTCCAAGCTGCAGTGGAGGCTGCTTCAACAAAAATGGTTATGGTTGGTTCGTAAGCCTATTACTTAAATTGGCCCTATATATATAATCCACTGTCTCTCAGCTCAGGCCTCCTAACTTGCCATTGATCCTCATGAAATCAAAGTTGTGTGTGGTAGAGACATAAATATGTTTAAAATGTAAGTATGTATTAATATTATAAAAAATGAAACGCCAAACGCTGCCTTATTTTCTTTCTTGGGCCGCTGTGAGCCCGCTATTCTAGTATGTCTTTGAGTTTGGGTAAGGCCGAATTAATAGGGAGATTTTTAAGAATATGAGGAAAAATAAGGTATAATTTGAAATTTAAGACTTTTTATGGGATTTCTTTTTCCTATAGAAAAAATGACTATATGAAAAGAAACAACTGATTTAGTTCAAGAGAGAAAGAAAGACAAAATCATAAACCACTCCAAAAAAAAAAAAAAATTACTTTTGCCAGCACAATTTTGCGTCGTAAATTAGCGTCGTCACAAATCGGTCGGTAATGCAATATTTGTCGGCGCAAAATGAAATGTGTCAGAAAAAGAAGTCATTTCTAGCGTAATTTTGCGCCAGGAAAAATTAGACATGTTGGGGAAAAAGACAAACAACGAAATTGTCGGAATGACTTTTGTCGGCGTAGTTTTGCACCGGTAAAAGTGTACATGTTTACGCGAGATTGTGCCAGCAAAAGACATAAAGATTATTTAAATTTAAGTTTCAATTTTTAATTATAATATATTTTTTAAAAAAATTAGTTTTTCCAATAATATTAAAATAAATTGGGAAATGTTATATTTTTTATGATAATGAAATAAAATTAAAATGACAAAAATTAATATACTATATAATAATATATGTGATTAAAGTTAAATTGCTTTAATTATGTTTGAAACATTAAAATACGAAATAAATAAAAGTTAAATTTGTCTTAAAATATATAAACTAATTAAACTAAAGTAAACTACTCTAATCTGCCATCATGAGAAGCCTCATCGTCGTCCTCATTCTAATTGCTGGCTTGTGATTGGCTAGGGGCAGCATCATTGAACTCAAGTGGTGGCACATCTATCGTAAATCTCAGCACGATAGTGCTCATCTGTTGCACTAAAACCCGCAGTATGTCTTGTTGGGTGCGTTGATTCCTCTTAAGTTTTTCATTTTCAGTGCGGATGGTCTCATTTTCTCTTATAACACACTACACCAAAATACCACTTTTGTGTCAGCGTTGACTGACGCCGTTGATCGAGAATCAGCATTTGTGGCAGTTGAGCACTGCCACAAATGCAGGGACATTTGCGTCAGTGATAACAATAATGTTGTTAATTGGCGAAGTTTGCGTTAGTGGGCAACTGACGCTAACGGAGTATTTGCGTCAGTGGGGCACTGTCGCAAACGGTTAAGCAAAACGCGCGTTTTGCTTAACCGTTTGCGTCAGTGCCCCACTGACGCAAACACGCCTTTAGCGTCAGTTGCCCAATGACGCAAACGGTGCGCCCAGTATTAAATCTCAGCCATCGACCCCGAGCCCCTCATTCTCCCAAATTCAAAACTTAGGTTTTCTCCCAAGAACCAGCAGCGCCCCGACTTCCTAGACCCATTTTGGTGAGTTTTTTTTTCATTTTTTTTAATATTAAAGCTAAATTGATGAATATAATATGTTTATGAACCTTATACATAGTTTTTTTCTTAATATTTTGTATAGATTTCTTATTTTGAAGATTATATTGTTTGAAAAACCAAAACTCAAAAACTTTCCTCTTGATTTTTTCTCTGACTGGGTTCGCAGGGGTCATGTATGTCGCTGGGGTCGCGGGGGTCGTGGGGGGTGGCTGGATACATTGGTCGAGGCTCATAACATTTTTTTTAATATAACATTTGCGTCAGTGCCCAACTGTCACAAACGTGGCATTTGTGACAGTACACAACTAACGCAAAGCGCAAATGTCAGGCTGGTTTGCGTCATGGGATTCCGCATCAGTTTCAAAACTGACACAAAAAATCAATTGTGGCAGTTAGGAATTGTCACAAACGACCTATTTTGTAGTAGTGACAGATTGTTGATCAGTGGACATATAAGAAGACGAAGTTGCTGAACGCTTTCCTCCGATCGCCTTCAGAGTAGGCAACACCCCATATATTTTCTTATAACGTGATCGGGGACCCAAAACACCAGTGACTATGTCCAAATCGTCGGGGGGGGGGGGGGGGGGGTAATCGACATTATCGCCAACACAAGAAGTCGCAAACAATGTCGAGGGCATACTCTGTGATGCTCGCCTTTGGGTCATCTCTTCTTGAAAAAATAAAAATTAGGTGTGAAATAAAAAATATAAACTGTGAAAACGACATGGTTAAAAAAAATACATAGTTTTGAAAAAATAATTTTATGAAAATTGTGTAACGTTACAATCTCATTATCTTCATTCAACACCCCCAAGTTTTTCCTCATTAACAAGTATTGTATTGAATTTTTCTTGAACTAGGGGTCTGTAACGTCCTCCTAATCAAAGATTGTTACACTGTGTACTTTAAATAATGTCAAACTTGCTAAGGTTAACGTCAAGGGTTAGGGTTAAAAATTTTGGTCAAAGGAACTGTTGACTTTTCATTTAAAAGTTTTATACATACATGGGATCCCAAAATATTACAAACAACCATCTAAAAAGGTGTATATACATCAAAAGTTACAACCGGCCGACCTAAGCGGCAAAATAAGGGATACAGCCCTAGTTCCTCTGAGATACCCTCGGTCGTGGTGGACGAGCAGCCACATATGTGCATGCCGCCACCGAAGCTCTCCAACTCATGGTTGATCCAGTTTTTCCTTGCCCTTACTTGCACCACACAACACCCGTGAACCAAGGCTCAGCAAGAAAACTTAAACATATGCATGAACAGTAAATACAGATTCCAGATGCATATCTAGCATGCCCAGCAGTAATAACTTACTCATGCATGCATACAATTACTAATAAATGACTACTATGTCATAACAGGAGCTTGATGCCTTGAATAAGTGGTTAATAAGTCATACTGGGGCCCAGCGCCCTAGGATCTGGGACTAATGAGTCACCCCGAGGGCCCATGCCCTATCCTTTTATCACCAACCTTAGAGCTGGCCCAGCGTACCTGGCACTGTAATTTTCCACGACCATTGGGTCGGACAAGCGTATAATGTGCTCCCGGTTAGACCTAACCATATTGACTAGCACTCAGCTCGCTATTTCCACCCTTGCTTATGAGCCAAGGCTTTTCGATCAGATAATGCCAACAAGTATACCTCTTTAATAGCTATCCCAAAATAGAGTATTCACACATGCTTAATCAATCAATTACAGACATATTCATAACCATGTTCATTCTTAGGGGACCCGAGCCCTATTCATACTCGTACTTAACAACCAGATAATCAAATACCGTTAAGCATACTTCATATAATACAAGTATGCATACATATTAGTCACATATTTCAACCATATTAAACATAAACACATTAATGGCCATGTTCCTTAACGGGGTTGAGCCCTAATCACACAGAAAATCACATATAATCATGCTCATCTACAGGGGCCCAAGCATATCTAACAATCAGGCCAAGACCTAATCACGTATTGCGTGTAGTTTTCTTACACCAGGTTCGAGTGCAAAGCAGAATAAGAACGACCCTCGAGCACGATCTCAGTTCCGAGTCCCTAGCGATAACCTAGTCACAACCATAAAATAGGATTTCGTCAAAACGAGCAAATAAATGCTTTCAGACCGAGTCCTAGCCTCTAGGACCTCGAATTCTACTAAACCAGGAAGTAGAATCGATCCCGAGCCTTTAGGGTTGAGTTCTCGCACTCAAAAACCCTCCCGGGGCTCCAAACCCCTTAAGCGTTGCGACCCCATGCATATAAGCCATGACCCGCCCAAGTTAGAGGCCCCAGCCTCCCTTCTCACTGAACAAGCGCCGCGGCGTGACCTCCCATCAAAACCCTCCCCTGGCCTCTGGGTTCAAGAGGGCCGCGATCCAACCCTACGATCCCAGAATTCTCTGGTTTTTCTACAGCCACACTCAAACACAAACCGTCCCAAATCATCCTAAAACCATTATTTAATCCCCATAACACATTCAACATAATACCAGCAATAAAACCCAACTTAAACTTGATTAAAACCCATCAAAACTCAAAATCCAACTCTTGAGCCACAATCCCAAGAACACCTAAAAAACAGCCAAACTTAAACAAAGTTTAATGGAAATCAATGTCTAAAGCTTACCTCAACTGGAAGTTAAATTCCCCTAGCTGCAACAACTCCAATCCCTTAAGTTCAAGCCTTCAATTCCCAAGCTTTCAGCCAACAATTCTCCTTAATTCTCAAGAAATTTCACTCAAAAGTTGAGAGATAATGAGTGAGAGAGAGGGAGTCAGTTGGGGGAGCTGCTAACTGTGTCTTTTGTGTTTTGTGTTCTGTTTTCTTAAGGCTTAAGTAACTTAAGCTAATTCCGAGGCCTAGGGTACCAAAAATGTCCCCGATGGCAAAATGGTCAAAATCTCTGATATTCCTTCATAATCTCACTAACTCCAATTATATCCTCAATTATCTATTCCCATTACCCGATAAAGTACCTGATACCCAAAATACCCATTGACTCACTCCTAGCCAGGTATTGGGTCCCGTTGTGACTTTCCCGCTAACTTGCTCCCTAGCATCATCTCATACCAAGTAACCCAAATAAACCCACATAATAATGTGGTCTCTCACGTATATCACATATATACAATTATGCCCATAACGGACAAAATTACGAAAATTACCTTTCTAATAAGAAACGGGCTCACATGCATATTTAATACCGCTAAACATGCATATATAGTTATATTATCATATAACTTACATAATTACCACAAATATATCTCATATAAGCATATAATTTCATAAATTTGGGACGTTATTAGGTAATTTGGGACCCCTAATCAAGGCCCTGAACCTTATTAGGTAATTTGGGGCATTACATGACCCATGTATATGATTGTACTATGGATATCCACTATAAATACACTTCATTCAAATAGCAGTACTCCTTTTGAAGAGCATTTGTAGAGGATAATTTAAGTTGGTCATACACATGGGCTCCGGTTCGAGTAAGATTTAATACAATACTTGTTAATGAGGAAAAACTTAGAGATGTTAAATCCAGAAGAACAAGCCTCTTGTAATATCGGTATAGCACTGTCAATCTCCATATCAGCGACATCTACATCGGAGAAATCCAAGACATTCCTTCGAATGTAAGTATTAACGAGCCTCCAATATTTTTCATTTTTAACATCCTGAATATAATATATTAATTTTGCTTGGGATGCAAGAATGAAATGATCATCATTGTAACATTCTCCCTTGACAAAGACACTTGTAAAATTGGAGTTCTCTTAAATGTGTTGAACCACCAGCGAATCCTAGCATTCATCCAACTTTTTTCACTTGACATCTTCAACCAAAATTATTAAGTAAATATTAAACATCGTCTAAGACAATTCAAATTGAGGGAAATTATAGTCGTAATTTCATGACTGTCTGTCTCTCTAATTATCACTAAGTAATAATAATAGCTTATCTTTGGTAAAAATAAATATTTATAATTACCAAAGCAAATGTAGTTAATTATGATCTTTTATTTTTAAAATACCAAATTATGATGTGTTATGAAAGAATAAATTATTATGTCTTATGCAATTATTTTATTAATTACTTTTAGTTAATTATTAATTATTTGTTTTTTTAATTATTTAGTTCATTAGTAATTAATTACAATATATTTTTATGATTATTTATTAGTTATTTTATTTAATTACTTGTTTTATTTTTAAATTACAATCAAAATCTTACTTATTTATTTAGTTATTTAATAATTTTTATTTACTATTTTCAAATCTAATTCAACTTTATTTTTGTAATTAAATAATAATTATTAGTTTCAATTAAAATTAATTATAATTTTATCTTTAATTTAAAGCCATACTTTTATATTATTTACTAACTTCTTAATCATTTGCCAAATTATGTGTGCATTAATTAAAAGATTAATGTTAAAGTTAATATTAAATTATTATTTAATAAGAATTTCACTAACATTACATTTTAATTTCACTAACATAATTTTAAAATTAAAATTTCTTACTAATTAAAATTTAATTTATTTTTTTATAAAAATTTCGATAGCATTATGGCTTAAATTTGAAAATCTCAAAAATTAAACTCTGCAAACAACAAACGCAGAATAACCAGAAAATCAGTAATACTTCACAAATCAACATAAACCATGATATGAATAATAACATACAATAAATCATAAACCATTAACATTAATAATCTGATTTTTTTTCTTCAAAAGTTTCATACTATACGAAAAAAAATTAAAACAACATACAAAAATAATAATTAAACTTAACCACTCATTTTATTAATTATTGAATATTTAAATATTATAATTATAATTGCAAATATTAAAATTATTAATAAACATACAAAAAATTAACTAATAAATAATACAAAAAATTACAGTGGGAGGGCAAAGACAGCGCGACAGCTGTCCTTGGAATGGTGGCAGTGGGGCGGCACCGATCCTTGGGGCATTGTCAACTAAAAAAAAAAATAGAAAAAAAAACAGAGAAATAATAGGGGCTTATCAGAGGGGGCTTGGAGGTGGGGCGACAATGGTCCTTTAGGCACTCTCAACACAAATATATATATATAGAAAGACAAAAAAAAAACATATTTAAAGATAGAGAGATGAATATAGAGAGGGGCTTACCGACGGCGAGGACGTGAGGGTGGTGGTGGTGACCGTGAGGGTGGGCGGTGGTGGTCATGAGGGTGGGAATACATAGAAAGTGAAAGGAATAGAGAGAGAGAGTGGTCGTGAGGGTGGTGGTGGTGGTGGCGGTGAGGGTGGGGACTGAGAGAGGACTAGAGAGAGAGAGAGTTAGAATGGGGAAGAAAGTTCTGGCGACTGTGTATATCACTAAGACTTTTGCCGGTGCATTTTGTTGCGCCGGCAAAAGTTGTCCCTTTTGCCCTAATTGAAAATGACATCATTTCATTTATGGGAACTTTTGTCAGCGCAACGAAACGCGCATGCAAAAGTTAACTCAACTAGTCCATTTATCACGTGGACTTTTGACGACGCATTCCACCTAACACGCCGGCAAAAGTCCCAACGTTAATTAAAATGTGGGACTTTTGCCAGCATGTTTGGTGAAACGCGCCGGCAAAAGTATTTTTATTTTTTTTATAAATTTTTTTAAAAAAATTACAATAATCCGGGCACAATAATTGAAACAGTTATTGTTTATAAACAAAAAAATAATAGTTAAATGTTTAACATACTAATATTTTCGGGTGTTATATCCACCAACAACAATACAAACACTATCAACGAACTAGGTTAATTTTCAACATCACTTAACATTTCGAATATTTAAACACTTAGGGTTTAATCGAATTATTTATAATGTCCATAATTACTTATATATACTAAATATTTATAATAATTTGTGAATTGGATGACATACAACAATAATTATAAATCACAATAGTTTATCAACTCACACAATCAATATGATCACTATTAATTCTTGTTAATTATAATAAAACACCAGTGGTATGATCGACTATTCCTTTATAAGTCAAAAAATGAATAATTATTTAACCTCTCAACAAACTGTTGATACAGTTTTATGTATCAACATTGAAACGTACATATATATCATAATAATAATAATAATACTAATGAGTAACATTAATAATGTTCACTGAGAGCGAGATTGTAGATATTCATAAACTTTGTGTGTGATAATTCTACAAAATAGAGTTATTTTACCACTTTTTATGTGCTAATTGTTGCTTAATTCTTGAGTTTTTAAATAATTTATTAAGTTTTTAAGTAATTTTGAATTTATTAGGCTTATTTTAATTTTATAGTTTTTTGTGTGTTTTTATAGTTATTTTGTTGTAAGAATATGATAGTTAATTATTTAAGCTATTGTGTTTAGGGAAGTAAAAAATGTGTGTTTTATTGAAATTAAATGTTAAACTAAATTAAGTTGTAATTAATATTTTCAAAGAATTAATATGGTTTATTTTATAATGAAAATATTTTATTATGACTTAATTTATATTTATTTTGTGTAGGTAATATGTTGTATTTTTGTGCTTGAAGTGGAATAAATGATAGAAAGTTCAAAAAGAAGGAAAGTGGCATTTCTGAAAAGCCCACTCGCCAGGCCCACCCGAAGACACTGCTCAGGCCCGCCAGCTGCCTTCCCACCTTTCGGCCCAGTTGCCTCTTCCTTCAGCAAAGCTCCTTCAGCGCCCAAGCCTCTCCACGTGGCAGCATCACCCAGCCTCACCACTTCTCTCCAGATGCCGCCACCTGTCCAGCAGCTTCTCCAGCATACGCTAGCTGCCTCCCAAAATCACACCACATGGCCCAACATTCCTCCTCAGCAGCAAGGCTCACGCCTGCTTCTCCTTCCAGGCCCACCATAGCCCAAACGACCCAAGTTAACCAAGCTGCCAACATAGCCACCAAAAATACCAAAAAATCATATTTTTCTTTCCAATGTTTTCTTCTTTTCACTCAAATATCAATTCACTCTTCCCTATTTTTTTTACCTAAGTAAACATTCCTAATTCATTTTTTACCCTAGTTTTTCACTAATCTTCCATCCAACCAAACATTTCATCTTTCCAATACCCTTACACTTACTCTATTTATCCCACCACTTCCCAACACAATTAAATTAATCAGTTTATTTATTTTAATTTGATTAATTTAATCTCCATATTTTTCCTATAAATAGAGTCTTGTAAGACCATTTGGGGGGCTCTTCTTCATCTTTTCAACCTCTTTTACACTTCATATTTTTCTATCTTCTTTTCACTATTTTCTCTCTACCATTTTCATCTTTTGAAGAGCATGTCAAGTATGTTATTTTGTAATTTTTATTTCAATCTAGTTATGAGCTTCTAATATTTTTTTAAGATTATTAAGATGATGATGAAGCAAAATGTAACTAGATAGTATATTTTTTGTTGTATGTTGATTTCTCATTTGTGCAACATTGTTTATGGATTTTTCTATCAAAGATATGTATTTTTCATCTATTATTGATTGTTAAAGCATATTACACTTAGTTCTTCATTATGTAAAAATATGATATTCTTTGATTAAATGTTTTTCATTAAATTGTTCACATCTAATTCTTAGAGCATAAGTATCATATTTTGCCTAAACATAATCTCTTTGATTTTTTGTAGTTTCATTAGGTTATAACACAACTAATGCTTAGAAATTATATCTTATATAAGTGAAGAAAAATCCTACATTTTTTAAAGTAACTTGTGCTTGAATAGAAAATGTATTTTGAAAAAAATTATAGTGTGATTTATTTCAACTATATCTAAACTTGGGAATCAATATACTTATAAATACTATTGAACTTGCATTTTGTGGATTCTAATATCTTAATAATCTTATTTTACATATCTCATTTGTAAACCATTTTTCTATTTAATCTTAAATCTTTTTATTACTTGTCTTTTATTTTTCTAAAACAAAATCTCATCAAATATTTGGAACTAGGTTAGAATATTCTTGCTTTGTTTGAAATAGTTTCTTTTGATGTTAGTCAACTCCCACGGGTTTGACCTCGTACTTACATGAACATTATATTCCGAAACGATTCGTGCACTTGCGAGTTTAAATATTAAAACACCATCTTTTGGGATCAACAGTGTGTAATTGAATCGTTTATTAGACCTGTGATAACAAATAATTTTTTTTTAAAAATCATAATCATATGGTTAGATAGGCATAATCATTTGGTTTGGTAATTGTAGAGTTTGTCACCATGTCCTATTGTGGACCTTGGCTTTTGCCCTTTTGTTTTATAATTCTCCCAACCAGATTGTAGTGTGGTGTTGCCTAGATAGTTGAGATCGTCGTCGCTTATTTGTAAGATCTCTCAAAGACGAGCTTCTATTCTGTGTAATTTGGTGCTGGGTCTTGATCTTTATTTGATTTTTTGTCATTCTTCGTTTGGAGAGGACCTTTTTCATGGATTATTTTGCTTTTTCATTTTAATGAGTGTAGTTTTTCATTTGTTTTGTCATCTCATTATGATATTTGTATGACTTTGTTTTTATCTGACTTATAGAAATTTGTCCCATTTAACCATTGAATGAATGTCCTTCCTTTAAAAAAAAATCAAATTTGTTTAGTTTTAATTATTATAATAGTTTTAATTAAATGTGTCCAAATATCTGGGCCTAGGGGTTGGCATATTTAAACGGCGGCCTAATACTACTATATCATATAGTAAGGGAAATTTGAGTTTTAATGCAATAAGTGACACTCCGTTTGAAAAATACCCTATCCCTATAAGTTTCTCGTTTTGGTGCTACTAATGTCGTTACTACCCAAAATACCCCTGGCATAATTTTCTCAAACTCTCCGTATTCTCTCCCAAAATACCCGAACCAAGCAAACTTTGAAATCGATAGGCCTCGATTGAATCTGTAGAACCCAACCTTCATTGTCTTGCACGACCACGAACAAGGGCTCCCAAAGGCTGGCGATCGGAGAAGGGGAAGGAGAAAACATCGAGCAAGCCGACCAAATTTTTAGGAAACAACCTCAAAGAAAGCGAAGGTGAGGGATTTCGTTTTTAATCTGCAATATGTGTATGTGCCTGGTTTTTTTTGTTGATTTTTGTTCATAGGATAGATCGGGGCTGGCAATGAAGAAATCTGGGTTTTTTTCGATATTTTCATGAAACTCGATAGAAATCGATAGGAATCGATAAGACTCGATAGTATAGGATGAGGAATGGATTAGGCTGTGCCTCGATAGGACTCGATGATACAAGGCTTTGGGAATTTTTAGAACCTACCTCGATAGGAATCGATAGGATTCGATGATACACGGCTTTGGGAATTTTTTAGATTCTACCTCGATAGGAATTGATAGGACTCGATGATACACGACTTTGGGATTTTTAGGATCCACCTCGATAGGAATCGATAGGCCTAGATAAGACTCGATGATACACGGCTTTGGGATTTTTTTAGGACCCACCTCGATAGGAATCGATAGGCCTCGATAGGACTCGATATGACTAGACTTTGGTTTTTTTGCCTTACCTCGATAGGACTCGATAGTAACCCGATGATATTATTCTTTGTGATTTTGGAACCCACCTCGATAGGCATCGATAAGACTCGATAGAACGCGATTGTTTCTGCCTCGATAGTAACTGCCTTACCAGATTGTTTTACATTTTTAACATTTTTTTTAACATTTTTTTTGTTTTTTTTCCAGATGCCTGAACTTATTGTGTCGTTGGAGAAACACTTTCCTGGCCGTGTCTCTTATAGGGGTAGTGCCTACTTGGATACCCTTATAGAGCAGTTTAAGAGGCATGGTCTTATTGAAAGGGCACAGGCATGCCCGTTGGGACAGTTCTTTAAGGCAAAACCATTTAGTTTTTCTGGGGTTCTGTTGCATCAGCTAATGTTGCGTAAGGTAGAAAGTAAGAAGCCTGAAGAGTGTCAGTTCTACCTGGGCAACACTCTGTGTAGATTTGGTATTCCAGAGTTTGCCCTAGTTACCGGGCTAAATTTTGGGAAACCACCGTCCCCAGATGAATTGAAAGAGCATCTTTCAAGTGATCGGATCATCCAAGAATATTTTAATGGTGATTCGAAGGTTAGTTTTGGTCAGTTGGAAGATGCATTGAAGGCCTCCACAAACCCAGAATATGCATTTAAGCTGGGTTTGTGCTATTTGATAGAGGGGGTACTGAATGCCTCAGAGAAGACAACAACGATATGGGGAGATTCCCTGAGGATGGTTAAGGATATTGATTACTGTTAACCGAGATTTTCGGCAACTATCTTAAAGTGGGGTATTAACTGATAATAATAATGAAAATGGAAGATTGACACAAGATTTTTACGTGGTTGGGGCGTTAACTAGCCTTAGTCCACGAGTCTATGTATATATATCTGTATTAGAGCTAGGAACCGCTTTTACAATGGAATGGTCTGATTATATCTCAACAGAGTTTCTGCCTCTCTCTTTTCTCCCTCTTACGTTGCATTACAACTTGTATTTATAGATTGAAGGGGACATCGGGTTTGGGCCGGATCCACCCCGGGCCCGTCTGGGGGATGTGCACAAGGGGGCTTCCTAGAGGAGGCCCAAGCAGAAAAGATAAACAACACACTGACCTCCAATCAGCTCAGGCCCAACGAGTTGCCCTGAGACGCAAGCCTTCTCCCGACAGAACGGCGCCTTGGTTCTTACCAATTCGAGTTACGAGGCCGATTCAGGGGACAAGACCGGTCAGAGTATTTGGCTGCGCAGTCCTGACACACCAGCAGATAATCCCGAGGTGACCCTTTCCGCAGACGAAAAGTGGGGGGACAAAGCTCACGCAAAATGAGGCGGTTTCAGTGTCCTGGCCGCCTGGGGGAGAAACGATCCAGGTTCGTTTACCTTTGGCCTGCTACGTTTACTTCGAGCCCGGACCATTCCAGGTCCGGGACAGGGACGCGATGGCCGCGACGGTCCGGGCACTTCGGACACGGCCGGGACCGTCCAATCTGAAGATGAACCCGGAGGAACGTCCCAGACCACTCTACATAGGCCCAGTCCGTAGTCCTTGGGTAAGGCCCATATACCAAATTTGGTCCCCAGAACGCGGGCCGGGGCAAAGGCCCAGAACCTGGACAGGAAATGGGGATAACAATTACTTTTTCAAGTATCCTTGGGGGAAGTTTTCATTTAAGAAGGTTAGCAAAGGCCTTCAAAAGGACATGAAGAAGCAATTGAAACACTATGAGGAGAAGAAGAAAGAGGGGTTAAGCAAAAAACAGAAGGAGGCGAAGTATAGTTTCAATTGCTATGCACCCACGCTTCTTTTCTGGGCTTTTGAGGCCATGCCTTCTCTCGGGGGTAAGTTCGGTGAGAACAGTGGGAATCAGATTTCGAGGATGCTCAGCTGGGCTACGAAGACTGATATCACTATTTCGACAGCTCTGTTGGTTCCTATATTCGCCAATCGTTGAGTAAGTTCCATTTTATCTTGTTAAATGTCACAAATTAATTGATTAACGATTTATTTTATTAAAGTTTTTCTGACACATGTTATTCAACCATGCAGTTAGTGGTATTTTCCATGCTGAAGCCACGTCCCGGTGAGGTAGTCTACTACAATAGCCTCCCAGAAGTTTATTCCAGGTTATTCCCTGAGTTGAAGGTTGGGACTGCAGTGGATGAAGTAGTGGTACCTAAGAAGGAGGCAGAGAAGCTAGTAGAAGTTGCAAAGGAAGCCTCCATTTTTTATGAGGATGTCTCGAGGGTTGAGGGCACTTCACAGGCCTGTGCAGCTTCATCTAGTCAGGTTGCCCAGCCTGATTATGAGCAATTGATGCAGAGGCTCAAGAGGGTTGAGGAGGGCCAGACAACCTTACTACAGAATCAGACCACGATCATGGCTCAGTTGGCGCAGCTGCTTTCACTGGTCTCAGGTCGATCCACCGACGTAAAATCAGATACAGAGTCTGATATCTTGCCTGCAAACTACGAGAGCGGTGATCAACCCTCCACTCCACAGGCCTAGACATCTGTAGCTGCCAGTGATGCTGACAGTCCCAGTGTACGAATACTACAGCCCGATGAGGCAGCTGGCCTTGAAGTTGTCAGGAAGAAACGCAGGCCCAAGCGTTTTGATGACTTCACCGACCCAACAAAGAAGATCAGACTAGATAAACAGGGGCTAGTTGTTGAACCACTGAGGAAGTGTGACCCACAGCAGGAGAAGAGCTTCCATAAGTGGATCATCGGGAAGATCGACAATAAGAGAGACCGCAACGTGTATACTGGGACGCACGGTGTGGCATGGTTCTTACAGTTGCACACAGTCCAGACTTGGCTTTGGGATTCAGTATATAAATTACATTCATGTTTTCAATTCAATCTTAAAATATATTGATGGTACTGACGAATTTTTATGTTTTTTTAGCATATTGATGCCGCTTTGCACATGCTACGCCGCCGACGCCACTTTTACCATGCTGCATTTCGGCAGGATGCTGCGATCATGAACACCACCTTCCCCCAGGTGTGCCTAGGTCGTTGGAATCATTTCAGAGAGACCGACATTAAGTATACATGGGACGACAATGTGCTGAGAATGTTGAAGGACGATGATAATCAATTCCTTGTATCATGGAAAAATGTGAGTGAAGTATATTTTGCCTTGCACGTCGAGAAAGCCGCACATTAGATCGCCATTGAAGTCTTCATTCCAACGTGGTGGATCAACGTTTATGATTCCAACCATAGCGTGCTCAGTCCCACTCTGATGGAGGAAGCGATCAAGCCTTGGTGCTTATTGTTGCCTTCGTTGTTATGGTGTTCTGGCATGTTTGACGACCATGAGAACCTCCAGGTATATCCTGAGCAGAATGCAAAGCCTTTCTCATATTGTCGTATTCCTCCAGAGGAGTGTCCTCAGACTAAGACAAGGTATTCCCATATTTAATTAATGGATTTTGAAATCTGAAAATTAAAGTTATTTTTATCTTTTATTGACACAAAATCGATTATATGCAGTGGGGATTGTGGTATGTTTTCCATCAAACATATCGAGCATCTGGTTGCCAGGCTACCACTCAATACTGTTATCGATGAGAACACCCAGCATTTCAGGACCAAGTGGTGTGTGGACCTGTTCTATCAGAATTTGGCCCCGTGATGCTCTTTACATTTTTGTCTTACACATCTTGTATAGTATAGCATATAGTTAGTTTTGTATATTATTTTTTATCAAACAATAATTTTTGAAAAAGTTATTAAATAAAAAAATATTAAATTCACATAATGTGTCTGCCTCGACATCCAAACACACAAAGTATTAGAAGAAGTATTCCATATGATAAATGCAGCAAAATCAATTAAATAATTACATAACACAATATTTTAAATCCTAGCCTTACATGACTTCCTATTGTGCCAATTACCATCGACCACAAGAAATTCGTGATAACCAAGGACTTGGACATCTAAAAAAATTGCTTTATCACCTATTTGCTTCAAATCCTTTTCCATCTTAGGTGATAACACAGTTGTTGCTTTTGCAGCTCTTTTCCATCGAGATATGGGTGATGAAGACATATGGTGTGTGGGATTCTTGGACTAAATATCTTTACGTGGACTTGGCTAACCAAACTATGCCATCATCCTTAAGAAAACACTTCCAGCCATTAGGTGTTTCACATAATGGTAACCTCTTACTTGAATCAAGAAGTCTTCATGAGAAGAGCTGGTATGCTCTATCCTTTTATGATCCCAAGAGTAGGACAGTCCACTATATTGGTGAACGGGAGTGTCGTTCCTACTTTTCTACTTATGCTGAGAGTATCTTTCTAGGTTAAAAAGAGGCAAAGTTTTTACCTTTTGTTCTTTAAAGTATTGTTCTTTGATGATTAATATGTTTCCTCTTAATTCTAATTGTGTTGTTTGGGTGTCTAGTACTTTGTATTTTTGGAATATTTTTTAGCTTATTCTGGTTTCTATTTAGATTTTTTGTTATTTGTTCGTTAAAATCTTTTCATGCTTACTTTTTATATTTTTGTTTTGTGGGCATGCATACTTTTTATCTACATACAAGTTGAATCTACGATATGATTGAATTGAACAACCAAATATGAAACAACAAAGTGAACTGAGTAAACAGAGAGGTTGAGTTTATAAACAAATTCTAATTCTGCTAGTTTTGTTTATCCTATTTTATCATACTCCATATTCACCAAAGCACAAAGCAAAACATGTTTATATCAAAACAACGAGTTCAATAACATGTTTGGAGTAAAAACAGTTATCATAGCCTATAAATAAAATTTCATTGGAATAGAGGAGAAGCAAAATCAATTAAATAATTACATAACACAATATTTTAAATCCTAGCCTTACATGACTTCCTATTATGCCCACTACCACCACATCTGCTACACTTACGTGGCTTGACAATCTTTTCCCCGCGTGAAGCATAGCGATTTGTCTTTCGCCTACCCACTTTCTGTTTCCTGGGCCTTCCTACAGGGGTTTTCTCAGCGGGGACACCGACGACCGTATCTCTGATGTGATCAGGGATTACCCATTCATCCTTGTTCCCAACAGGGTAAATAGTATCTTTATAAATGTCCTTCAATGCCTCGATTCTATAGTAAGGGGAACACAATGAGTAAATGTTTATGCTTCTTTTTCTAGCTGCAGAAAAAGCATGTACACAGGGTATCCCAATGGTTTGGAACATGCCACAAGAGCATGATTTTGTGGCCAAGTTCACCTCACCATCACCATTACCATCTACCACAAGAAATTCGTGATAACCAAGGACTTGGACATCTAAAAAAATTGCTTTATCACCTATTTGCTTCAAATCATTTTCCATCTCAGGTGATTACACAGTTGTTGTTTTTGCAACTCTTTCACGTCTATCTGCAAACCAAGACTGAAGAGTGAATCTTATGAATTCAAGAAAAGTGGCGACTGGAAAGCTCCTTGCCTCCTTGGTCTTATTGTTAAAGCTTTCTGCGTAGTTACTCGTCATGATATTGTATCGGTTACCAGGAAAATAAGCACTACTCCACCTTTCAAAGCCAATTCCCTCTAGATATTGAGCAATGGGCGGATCAGTTACCTTAATCTTGTCAAAGAACTTGTGAAATTCCGTTCTTCGAAATGCGTACGCTGCACACCCCATGATGTCTTGCACGTGGTCAATTTTGAATTTTTCCACAACATTCATACATATATGATGGTAACATGCACCGTGATACACATATGGGAACACAAGCTCCAAAGCATGATTAATGCTTTTATGCATGTCTAATACAAAAGCAAGGTTCTCAACGTCCCCTATGGCTTCCTTCAATTTTCTCATGAAATAAGTCCAAGAGTTATGGTTCTCACTGTCCACCAATGCAAACGCAATTGGAAACAATTGGTTGTTTGCATCCAACGCAACAACACAGAGCATGTGGCCTTCATACTTATTCTTCAAGAATGTGCCATCCACACAAATTACAGGACGACAGTACTGGAAACCACACCTAGAAACACCGAGGGAAAAGAAGCAATACAAGAAACGACCATCTTCTGCTACAAAATCAGTAATTGTACCTGGGTTCTTATACTCCAACTGACACAGGTATCCAGGTAACTTGGAGTATGATTCCTCAGGTGTCCCTCTGACATACATAAGAGCATTTTCTCTGCATCTTCACGCCTTCTCATAGCTCATTTCAACCCTAAATGGTGCTTCATGTCCTCCCTTATGTTGTTTGCCATGTATCGAGTACCATCGGTAGCAAATTTCCTCTTGATTAGGTGCCCAACAACCCACGGTGATGCTTGACGGTGGTCCTTATCTCGAATTTCTTGTGAGCAAGTGTGTACTTCGTTGTATACAGTAATCTCGAACATTTCAGATCGCATTTTTTTCTTACCCCTCAATCTCCAACCACAATCAGGATCCTTGCAGGTAATGTACCACACATCAGTCCCAGATTTCTTCACCATAAACTCAAAATTATTCTTCATCGCAAATATGGATGCTTTGGTTTTCAATTCAAGCTTGTTCTGAAAGAACTTCCCAAGGTGCAATTCTCCTGAAGCTTTGCTGGTTGAGGAATGATGTTGATGTGAGGCCTCTATATCCTCTTTGGTGAACATGGGAGCACTCCATGTTCTACAATCTTCACCTAAGTCCAATGGAGAACTCCAACTAAAACTATCATCGATTCTACTTGGACCTGGACGACTACTGCTGGTCCCAGGTGTTTGCCGGTCTTCTATTCTGCACTCCTCATCTACCATAACATCTGAACTCTGTGTTGGAAAACCTGCCCAAACATCTGGCCCACCAAGATCTGTTGCATCAGCAACAAGATCGTCGTTGACATAAGGTTCGTAGCCATAGGGATCGTACTCCGCCGCGTCATGCACAAATGAAGGATCTCTAACCGGGATATCATCATGGACTATGACATCTGGATTTGTCTCGGGAACACATGTTCCAACGTCACCTTGAGTTCCTTTGAAACCATGACATGAAGGAGAAATGTTCTCTTCAAATCGAACTTCTTTATTAACGCTGGCAGAAGCCGATGCATTTCTTACACCTCCCTTCTTAATCAATGTGACACATAGAGGAGTGAGCTTCTCTACAGATTTCGATGCTAACCCAATGAATGCACGCACATGCCTATCATTTTTTATAACGGTAGGTTTGACGGATTGTGATAGGCATGTGTATGGGACCTCAATTTTCAAGTCATGCACACATCTATCCACTTCAAGCTCATCGTACAGAATGTCAAGCAGTTGCTCATATGTCACACCCTTCTCCACGGGCAAAACTTGATTTTCAGCATCTCTGAAAATCCAATCCCTATTTTCGAGTTCCCAAACACCATTGAATGCAACAATTACGGAAACAGTCGAATCTGCAAAAAAAAAAACAAAAAAAAAAGGTCAAAAAGTTAAAATACAACATAAAACAGAAAATATCGATTTCTATCGATATATGTCGAGTCCTATTGAGGTCACACATATCGAGTTTTATCGAGTATAGTCGAGGACTATCGAGGCAAACAATCCAATAAAATTCTTATACACCTATCGAGTTTTATTGAGTATAATCGAGGACTATCGAGGCAAACAATCCAATTAAACTCTTATACACCTATCGAGTTTTATCGAGAACAATCGAGGCAAACAATCCAATTAAACCTTATACACCTATCAAGTTTTATCGAGTACAATCGAGTTATTAAATCCAATTAAACTCTTATACACCTATCGAGTTTTATCGAGTACCATCGAGGTACTAACATCCTAACACTATCGAGGCACGTCAAGGTCCATCGAGAACCATCGAGCCAGCATGCATGCAACACATCGAGACCTATTGAGTTTCATCGAAACTCATCGAGGCAGGAAAAAAATCTAGAAAAAACGCACGAAGTATCCAAAATTCATTCAGTGAAAAATTGCAATAAAACATGAAGGCATACACAGATCTGTTCGAAATAAGACAAGTAATGTAACCAGACAAGTTTCTTCACTACATATAACAAATATATACTTACTCATAAGATTTTTTTCCCTGGATCCGAAATCCAAAATGAAGTTTCTTGACTTGAAAGGACTCACAACTTGCCCCTAGATCCGAAATTCAAATTAATGGTGGCTGGCTTTTTTTTTTGTGTACGAGAGTTTGAGAGACAGAGAGGGAAAAATAAGAGATAGAGAGTGAAGACTACAAGAAAAAGAGAGGGAAAATTATGACAAGGGTATTTTGGGTAGTAACGGTATTAGTAGCACCAAAACGAGAGTTATATAGTGATAATGTATTTTTCAAACGGAGTATCACTTATTGCATTAAAACTCAAATTTCCGTACATGAGCTAATTATAATTAACAATAATGACATATATTAAATGTGATTAGACCAGTAACTTTAATATAATTAGTAGAAATAATAATTTCATCTAAATAATAATAAATATAATTATTTGTAAAATATCTTGCAAATAATTCCTTTTTAACATACTATTTTATTCCTTAAGCTTATCAGTAAACGTTGATAGATTCAACACAAAATATTTATGAACCTTAAAAAAGAGTTTTTTTTTTTTTTTTAAATGTACCTTACTAGAAGACGACATAAATTCAACCTTCTTTTAATTAAAATAAATGAATCAATTATTTAATTCACTAAACTACTACCCTAACGTTACTTATTGATTCATTTATTTCTTAGCACCTACTAACCTGTGAAACAGTATTGTTTATTTATCATTTCACATGTTATATTAAATTAACTCTGCACATATATTAATTGAAAATATAGAAAAACAAAATATATTCCAATTAGATTTTATATTTAACAGTATATATTATTTTTAAAATATTAAAAAAATTATTTTAAAAATATTTAAAATATACGCTTCTTGTCATGTTTTAAAACAAAATTATACCAAATATAATTTTGGGACATATGTGTTATGCTTAATGTTTTATTTCATAGTTAAATATTTATTATCACCTTAACATTGTATACCTTTAAAATATTTTTGAGATATAGCATATTGTTAATGTTAGAATTATTATATAGACTAATATAATCACAAACATTATTTCATAATCACAACCATTAATTAAAGTGCATATCCATTGTTAATAATCATAATAGGATGATTCACACTTACTAATTGCACATGGTGACACCCTAATGACTATGTGTTGGTTCATTAAACTATAGTCTACCTTCTCGTATTATAATGAACGCAATGAGCCCACATATACTCCTTAGGAGTGTTTGTTTTGAGTAGTTGAGTTACCTAGGAAAGTATAGATGGACTTAGGATGGGGGTAATATGAAACTCTTGTGTACAAAATGGTTCATTTTACCCTTAAAATACATATAGGGTCCACACAAATTATTAACTCTACCCCCTTAAAATTTGAACCAAACATAGGAAGGGATTTAGATATTCATTCCCACATTTACTTTACCCCATACCAAACACCCCCTTAGGGTAATAGGACATCATACATATAGTGTATGAAGAGGTAATTGGGGGTTAACAGTAGTTTTGTGAGGGGTTTGCTCTCCATAGATTTCTTTATTGTGTTTGTTCTTTTTTTGTGGGTTGTTCTTGTGTATTCTACAGATTTAGAGTGGTCATGATGGCTCGAGGAGATAGAATGCACAACATTGAAGGTATATTCTTGTGTATTAATGCTCTAAATAAATGTTTTGATCTTGGATGATAAGATGAGTATTGAATGTGTTAAAGAAGATTTGTTAGTATGCTCATAGTATTGTAATATTAACAGTTAAAGGATAATTATTTATGTTAAAAAGAAAACTGTAAAACTCATTATTTTGCCTATCATATGTTAAAAATCAGCATATTAAATTAAACTTCAATGCTTTCTTTTAAAATATTGTTATAATCTGAAGGTATCTAATAACATCTTATATGCTCCTGAATTTAAAATTATTAAATCTATTAACTCACAAAATGATATCTGATACAACAATGCTATGTGTTTTTATATGATGTTTTGTAAAGTTAATATTAATGCAACACCATATGATACAACAAATAGTAATTAGTGTAATCAAGTCTCACATATATGTTATATTTTAAATATAAATATATGAGATCCAATAACATATCACATGGTGGTATCCATAGCAATACTTTTAAAAAATAACAAATAAAAAAACATTGGATTCAAATCACATATCTAATCTTGTGTCTTAACTTAGTGTCTATCTAATTAGAAAGTGACACTTGCCTTCTTATATTGACTTTTAAACAAAATATCATCCCATATTTATAACTAAACACTAATATTCAATTAATGTTAAAATTATAGATCAATTTTTATTAATACTAAAAAATTATGGTACTTTTGTCAAAAAAGAAAAAAAAACTCTATATGGTAGTTTTGTAAATTTAAAATATACTTTTTCTCTATATAAATTTAGTCTATTGTAAGAAAGAAAATAATATACTTTATAAAAAGAAAATCTTAAAAATTTTCAAGAAAATTATAATATTTCGTCAACTACCAAATAAATGAAAAGTTTAAAGAAAAAAAAAAGCAAATACCAGGTTTTACATAGTTCAGACTATTAATTAGCCCTAGTACATGAGTCAGTTGTATTGAAGATGGAAAACTTGCAAAACTTAAGTTCTTTTTTCATTTAGGCAGAATTACTTATAAATAAATAAAGATTTCCCTATACATTAATTAAGCTGGTGGGCCATATTAGATACTCGGCAGGCCCAATACGAGGATGCCAAACCCACTACTTTATTAGGAAAGGTGCCTCCTGGTACTTTGTCAGAATGGTAACTACAGTTTTCCCATATTAGGCAGTGTAACGCCCCAACTCCTGGGACCGTTACGGTGTGCCTTGTAAACAGTGCTAAACTCGCTAATCGAGTCATTTGGCCAAAATCGTGAACTAAGTATGATTAGCGGTTTAGGGATTAAAAACTTTGGTTAGGATGTAACGTTTCAATAGAACGTTTAATATATACATTGGGATCCCAAAAATATAAATTTCAGAGTTTATTACAGAAAATATTTACAACAGGCCGTTCTAAGCGGCAAAACAGGGTTCAACCCTAGTTCCACTTTAAACCTCGACCGTGGCGGACGAGCAGCTGCATATGTACACGTCATCACATAAGCTCTCAAACTCAAGGATGGTCTAGCTTCCTCTTGCCTTTACCTGCACCACATAGCACCCGTGAGCCGAAGCCCAGCAAGAAAACATAACGCTATACATAAACATTATCAAATGATTATCATTATAATCACACCGAGCGTAAAACTTCCAAACCAATGAGTGAACATCACATGATTCAAGTGGGAGAGTGGCAGCTAGGTAAGCCACTAGCCTCCAAGCACTTATTTCATTCATCGACCCTCGAGGTCGGTCTGGCATTAATGCTCTTTGAGTCATTCAATGCTGATGGTCGATTAGATCTAATCTCCGTTGGCTTGCGTGAGCCACGCTAAGACCGTTCTGACTAATAAGTCAGCGCTATGTGACTAGTGTCCAGTATCACTGCCGAACTTGACTAATAAGTCACAGCTTCACAGCTGATACTAACACCTTTGCCAATTTTGACTGACGAGTCAGTGCAATGTGACCAGTGCCCAGTACCACTGCCGAACTTGACTAATGAGTCACAGCTTCCCAGTTGATACTGGCACCTTTGCCAAATCTGACTAATTAGTCAGTACCATGCACAAGTAAGCAATGCTATCTGTAACGCCCTGGATAGCCAAGACCGTTACACTGTGTGTTTGTAAAGTGCCAGACTTGCTAGTCAAGTCTATTAGTTGAAAGCGTGTCTACGAAACTGTAAAGGAACTAGGGTTTAAGATATTTTGGTCTCAAAAGCTACATTTTCATTAAGAAACATTGTTCACTAACACGGGATCCCAAAAATATTAGTTTAAAGGCCATTTACAAAAGTTACAAGGTTCAAATACATAAACTAGCCATACTAAGGCAAAACGAGCAGTTAGGTAATCCCTGTCCTGACTCACTCCTCGATCATGGCGATCGAACAGCTGGCTATGTACATGTCACCTCGGAGCTCTCCACCTCAGGCTTGGTCCAGCTTGCCCTTGCCTTTATCTGCACCACGTAGCACCCGTGAGCCAAGGCCCAGCAAGAAAACACAACAACAACAAAGCTTAAGCAATTAGCAACAAGTCAATATCTCACATCGCATTACATAATCTCAACCATGTCATCAATCGGTATAACCAGGTATTTCAAATAATAAGCATATCAATTCACGTCATTTACAGTTTACAAATGATAACTAGGGCTGGCGCCCTCAGGCTGCCCCCTCTGTTATCCCGTTGTCTTTGGCTACCAGTGGCCAATCTGCGCCCTGTGCGCTAATATCATGTACGACACTCTTAGGTCGCTTTTACATGTCCCATGGCGTAATACCATCATTGACACGATACAATTCTCGGGAGCACTTAGTCCCATCACAAACATACAACCGGGTGCAGTTTTCTTACCTTTAGCTTTCAAATGAATTAGCTACGGGCGACACTCCTTGAGCGCGATCCGATCCTCGAGTCCTAGCTAGACACCTAGTCACAACCATAAGGAAAGACACAATTACAACCTCAAATGAGTTTCTAAGCCAAGTTCTAGTACTCGGAACATTGAACTTCACCAAATATAGTAAAAGACTCAACCCCGAGCACCTTAGGTTAAATTTCCAAGCCTAAAATCTTAAAATCCCAAAATCCCTTAAGCGCTGCGGCATAGGCCACCCATGCCGCGGCATGGCCCCCAAACAGAACCTCCAAAGGCTCAAAAACAGGTAAGGGCCGCGGCATTGCTTGGGTCATGCCGCGGCCCGCCCTTCTTCTTCAGCATGCAACTACTGCGAAGGGTCGCGGCTCTCCAAGAACCATGCCGCGGCTCGACCCTTCAAACCCAGAAAAAACCACCATTTTCAATCCCTAAACCTCACCTTAAGCCACCCCAAAGCCCCTAACTCAAAACCAATTAATATTAACAATATTAGAATGATTAAAACAACGTAATCCAACCAGAAATCCAGCCTAAGACTCACTAAAATCCCAATTCTAATTTCTGAAATTTCAAACCCACAGAACTCAAAACCAGCCATGAAAACTCTCAAATTCAACCATCAAACTTTAAATTAAACCTTACCTCAGCTGTAGAATCGATTCTCCAAGAGTCCCCTGACGTATCTTCAAAGTTTCAAGCCTCAATCCCACCTTAAATTCCAAAAACCACAGATATTTAAAATTCAGCCATTTTCTTTGAATTCCTAACCTTAGAAACGAAAATTAAATACTTACCTTAGCACTAGCTCAGACTTTGATCAGTTCCTGAGCTAATCCTCCTATTTATTCCCTTCAATTCCCAAAAGCACAGCTCAATTCCAGCTATTTCCTCTCAAATTCAGAAGTTCTTCCTTAGCCAAGAGAAAAGAGAGAGAGAAAGAGAGTTAGGGTCGGTTTATAATTTTCTATCTAGTATCTTCCTAAGTCTTCCAAGTATACCCTTAGTTTATTAAACTAATCCCAAAGCTCGGGGTGCCGGAAGCGTCCCCGAGGCCAAAACGGTAAAATCCCGCCTAGACATCCTAACCTCAAATATATCTCCAATTATTTATTTTCATCACCCGATAGTCTAAATCACTAACCGATACCTAAAATACCCCTGACTTGTCCAAAGTCAATTATAATGCTCCGTTGTGACTTTTCCTGCTATCTAGCCATTGGATCGCCTCGAGTCGCCGGCTGCAGATTTATCCACATCATAATGTGGTTCTCGCATATATCACATATCATATTACCACGTAATATAATCAATTTTCATATAAGCATCATTAAACATATAATAACTCATTAAATCACAGTTATTCCAGTAATGCCCTCCTGGCACACTAATCAAGGCCCTTAAGCCTTATTAGTGAATTTGGGTCGTTACAACTATCAATATGTATCATACGCCAGTTATCCAAGAATAGGGCATTCAGCATGCTTACTAAACAGTTGCTAGCATAATCATGATCATGCACAAACTCAGAGACTCAAGCTCTGGCCAATCTCATATTCATCATTCATGGCATGCCCTAATCATATGTTTCTCGTGCATCACATGCATCACACTTAATCATTCAGCATGCCTCAATAATAATCATATGCAAATGGGCAAGATCGCCAAGCATTCATTATGCTATCAATGTTTACATTTAAACATCCAACATACATCAATCATAGCCATGCATGTCACATATGGGGTGCAGTTTTCTTACCTTGGGTTCGAGCGAGAATTAATAAAAGAAACGACCTTTGAGAACGATCAGCTTTTAGTCCTTTAGCGGTCACCTAGTCATAACTAAACATATAGGATACCATTAATAAAAATGACCAACATAGGTTCCCAAACCAATATTGTAATGCCCCGAATTCTCCGTTGTGTTTAACGGTGTGAATAGTAGGCCGGGAGGGACATACTTGCTTAATTATGTTATTAATTGATAAAATGCATGTATATGTTGATTATATTATGATATGATGTGAAATGCATGCATGTGAGTCCATATTTCTAGTTACAGGGGTGTGATGGTAATTTGGCCCGTTGAGGGTAAATTGATTGTTTGTATGCGTGTTGGTGATATATCTTGAGACCACATTATGATGTGGGTTTGTTCGAGCCATTTGACATGAGACGATCAAGGAATGTTAATTATCGGTTTGGTTATAACAGGCTTAAGCTCGGGGCTCGGGGTGAGTCTCGGGGTGTTTTAATGATTAGAGTGTTACCGGGCATTAAAGGGTAATGGGATGTGAAATATTGGTGTTTGGGGTTATTGAGATTAGCGAGAATTGGGAAGCGTTAATTATGATTAACGGTATAGGTGTAAAGTGCCAAAATTACCCTTGAGTTAGTTTTAGAAGCCTTAAATGACCTAGGGGCATTTAGGTCATTTGGCTATGATATATGTGAGGTTTAGATGGCTGTAGAAACAGAATAGAACATAGCAAAAACAGAGATGTTTCCTTCTCCTTCCCGTACGTTCTTATCCCTCACTTTCTTCTTTGGAGTTTTGAGCTCAAAGGGTGGAATTAAGCTAGGAGATCAAGGGGCTAAGGTTGTAGACTTAGTTCAGCCATTGAAGAGGGTTTGGTTTTGAATTTGAGGTGAGTTTTATCCATTATTTTCTGGTTGTACTCTGTTTTCGTTTTAAGATTTCAGCTCTAGATTTTTGTGTGGAAAGTTGGAATCAAGTGGAGTTTTTGTGATGTTTAGGTTGGGTTATGATGGGGGAGAGTTATGGGTGATGTTTGGAGGTTTAAATGGGTGTTTGGAAGAGGTTTTGAGTTGATTTGAAGGGCTGGTTCTAGGGATAAACGCAGGAGGATGCTTGCTGGTGCGTGCTGAATTCTGGGTTATTTAGCATAATGAGCCGCGGCCTGTCTAGGGTGTGCCGCGGCCTGAGATGGCTTCAGAGGTGGAAACGCCTCTGTCAGGAGGGTGAGCCGCGGCCCAACAGGGAAATTTTGGCCAGAATAGTGTTTTTACAATGGGGATTCAAACATAAGGCCTCAGGGTTGAACCTACTACCCGGTTGAGTAGTGTTTGATGTCCCGGAGGTTAGGTTTTGGTTTGGGAACCTTTTATTGGTCAATTTATTGATGGAATCCCATAATTGGTTATGACCAGGTAACCGCTAAAGGACCAAAAGGTCGATCGTTCTCAGGGTTGTTCTTTTATTCATTCTAGCTCGAACCAGAGGTAAGAAAACTGCACCCCAAGTGTGACATGCATGGATATTCGTGAGGCATGTTGGTTGTGTAATATGGACATGGATTGAATATAGAATGTTTAGCATAAGTTGCTCACTTGTGCATGGTACTGACTTATTAGTCAGGTTTGGCAGAGGTGCTAGTGTCAACTGTGAAGCTGTGACTTATTAGTCAGGTTCAGCAGTGGTACTAGGCACTGGTCACGTAGCACTGACTCATCAGTCAGAATTGGCAAAGGTGTTAGTATCAGCTGTGAGGTAGTGACTTATTAGTCAAGTTCGGCAGTGATACTGGACGCTGGTCACATAGCGCTGACTCATCAGTCAGGACGGCCTTAGCGTGGATCACGCAAGCCAACAGAGATTAGATCTAATCGACTATTAGCATTGGATGGCTCAAAGAGCATTAATGTCAGTCCGACCTCGGGGGTCGATGAAGGAAATAAGCGCTTGGAGGCTAGTGGCTTACCTAGCAGCCACTCTCCCCCACTTGAATCACGTGATGTTCACTTATTTGTTTGAAAGCTTTATGCTCGGTGTGATTATAATGATAATCATTTGATAACGTTTATGAAAAGTATTATGTTTTCTTGCTGGGCTTTGGCTCATGGGTGCTATGTGGTGCAGGTAAAGGGAAAGAAAAGCTCACCTAGCCTTGAGTGGAGAGCTGATGTGGTGATGTGTACATATGCAGCCGCTTGACTACCACGGCCAAGGAGTTCTCAGAGGAACTAGGGGGTTTACCCTATTTTTGCCGCTTAGGTCGGCGGGGTTGTAAATTTAAAACAGTAGTGACCCTTTTGTATTGAGAACCACTTGTAAATGTTTTGTTTAGCTCTGCAGAGTAGTTTGTAATGAAAATCTCCATTTCCTTTTTATTGGTTTTATACCTTAACCTGTTAATTACACTTAGAGCACGTTTTTGACCAAAGGACTCGGGTAGCGAGTCAAATTTCCAGTCCATAGTTCACCGTAACTATTCTGGGGTAACCAGGGCGTTACAAATATTTAGCCTCCGGGACATCAATCCACACTTAACTGGGTACTAGGATCAACCCCAAGGCCTTAAGTTAACATCCCCAAGCCAAAAACCTATTTTTGGCCAAATCTGCCTTGATGGGTCGCGGCTCACCATAGCCATGCCGCGGCTCATCCCCCTGACAGAGACATAATTGCCTCAGAAACCACTTTAGGCCGCGGCACACAAAAGCCAGGCCACGGCTCATTACCCTGATCAGCCCAAAAACCAGCAACGCACCAGCAAACTCCCCTGCGTTTTCCCTCTCAAACCAGCCCTTCAAACCAACTCAAAAACTCTTCCAAACACTCATTTAAACCTCCAAACATCACCCATAACTCACCCACATCACAACCCAAGTTAAACATCAATTAAACTCCCATTAATTTCTAACTAACACATCAAAATCACAAACTGAAACTTAATAGAAAGAAACAGGGTATAGCTCAAAACTCAGACTTAATTCCTTACCTCAAGCTCGGTTTTCAAACCCCTTCAATGGCTGAATCAAGTCCCTAAGCCCAAACCTTGATTTTCCTAGCTTGTTCCTTCAAATTGGCTTCAAAATTCCAAAAGGAGAAAGAAGAGAAATGGTGTACAGGTGAGGAGAGAGAGGAGGTTGATGTCTCTGTTTTTCTCTGTTTCTACAACCTTCCAAACCCCAAAGCTGATATAAATCCTTAAGGTCAAAAGACCATAATGCCCCTAGGGCAATTTAAAAGCTTCTAAACACTCCCAAGGGTAAATTCGTCATTTCCAACCTATACCGTTAATTATAATTAACGCTCTCCAATTCCCGCTATTCTCAACATTCTCAAATGTCAATAAATCACATCCCATTACCCTTTAATTCCCAGTAATGCTCTAATCATCAAAATGACCCCGAGACTCACCCCGAGCCCCGAACTAAATCCCGTTATGACTAGACCGAAAACTTGCATTCCCATGATCGTCTCATGTCGAATGGCTCGAACCAATCCACATATAATGTGGTAAAATTATAATTCACCCATATGCATAAAATTACACAATCACGCCCCCAGCGACCAAATTACCAAAATGCCCTTGCAATTAAAATATGAGCCCATATGCATGCATTCACCATCATATAATAATATAATTCACATGAACATGCATATAATCATTAAATATCATAATAAATTAATTATGGCCCTCCCGGCCTCCTAAACAAGGTCCTAAACCTTATTAGGAAATTTGGGGCATTACAGGCAACGTTGTGGGACATTTTTTTTGCCGCTTGTACGAAACCGACAGCACAATCTGTTGAAAATGATTAAATACATAGTGAAATTGTGTTGGGCACGAAAAGGTGGTAAAACAATAACGATTTTACAAAAGTCAGCATGTGAAAGTTGACTTTCAGTATATGCATTTATAAATCAACATTTTGGTCCAAAATGTTTATTTAGAGAATATAAGAGTACCCAATAAGTTTGGAAGCATTTGAAGGTGTTTTAAGACAAGTCTTGGAGTGCCGAAACAAAGGCGTCGACGATGCGTAACCGCCTAGGAGGCGACGCGTCACCAAAAGCTCGAAACCCTTTGGCTGGCTGTTACGAAAAGTTCGTGTACAGTTACGTAAATAACCTTCAAAACTCAAATTTAAATGCTCTAATCTCATTGGTTGAGCCTAATGAGGGTCTTATACTATTTAAAGGGTTTATATGAGTTAATTGGTGGATTGAGCACTCACCCCTCTCTCTCTCTCTCTCTAGCTCAAATATTACTAGTTTTCTCCAAGATCTTCATCAAGAAAGCTTGACTTGTATGAAGGATCAAGGTTTGTGTATCCCAATCTCATTCCATTGTTGTAGCTTCAAGCATTTCCATAGAGAAGGCTAAGAATAGAGATTTTCGGACAACAAATCTTCATTTGTGTCAAGCTTTGTAACTTTTGTGTTTCACATAAAATCATAGCTTGTGATTTTATGTTCCTATGGTTTGTTCTTCAAGGAAGGTCCACTCTAAACTCTTACCTTATATATTGTGTTTAACTATTCTCAAAGATTGATTTACTTGTATCTTTTGTCTTGAGTTGTATCACAAACCAAAGGTAATATATAGCCTAATCCCTAACACAATCCCTGCCACCACTAAATGTCAGACATGTGTCTGTGGTCCCAAGCGCTTCTCCAATTGACACTTGACATTTATCCTCTTTCCTCAGAGGGAGGGCTCTTGGTATTCTGACAAGCTGGTCACGACTCGAGAAGCTTTATAAGCTCACCTCCCGACTAAGTTTTCGGGAGATGGCTCTCATTGATTGTTAGCCTAATATCTTCTATAGGAGTGACAAGAACGACACTTACGGATTAGGCTCCAACCTTTGACGATGGCTAAATGACATGATGATTTATGCCATGCTGCCGTACACAGAAAACACAGACATCAAATAAGTTAATAATAAGGCTAAAAACGTTTGAAAAAAAGAACAACAAAACTTAAACAATTTAAATTGATAATTTTTTGAGAAATTAAAATAATAATATTAATATTATAATTTAACATTAATTGTATATTACTATTAACTATTAATTAGGTATGATATTTTGTTAAAAAGTCAACAAAACTAGATAAGTGTCACTTGTTAATTAGACACCAAATTAAGACATCAAATTAGACAACACATTTAAATCCAAAAACAGCATGTGCCTTGAGCAAGCTTAATGACCATTACTAATTACATTAAGGCTAGTGTTGAGTCTTAACTAATATTAATTAATTAATAAAGTCTAACAAAATAACCACAATAACTAAACAATCCTCCATCTTAAACGACTCAATTCTACTTACATCTTGTGTAGTCTCTTTGATTTGATTTTAACAGAATGTTTTACACACTTTGTTTGTTATGGGAGTTAGATTTTAGAGAATGAAAATATGAAACCAAACTCATGTTTAGCCTAATTTTTAGGGTAAAGTTTATGTTTTTGTGGGCCCTATTTTTAGTTTATTTTTTTAGGAAATTTCAAACTTTTTGAATACTTGACTAAGAGATTCTTTTAATCTCAACATCTCTCAATTAAAGCCTATCAAGTACCCTTACACCAAACACTCCATTAGTCTTCTTTAAACACAACATAGATCCATGCTAACAAAATACTTCTGATGCTCTCCATTTTCATTTTCATATTCTTCAAGAGCTTTCTTCCATTTTTTTCATAAGTATTTCCTTAATGCAAACTTCTTTAAATGACCATAAATCTGAAATTTACTTTAGTTAACCAAGTGTATATGCATTAAAAGCTTTCATTTGTCCAACAATATACATTTATTGATACCGTTCCTACTTCCCAACAACCTACTGTCCAAACATCGATATTTTGTACACATTCATTAAAAGTGGGGCACAACATTAATCAAGTAAATTAAATTTCTACACATTAAATGTGAAAAAAATAAAATAATAACATGTGGCAAGACCGAACGGTAGCCACTTGAGACTAACTTAATGAGTGTTTGGTATGAAGTAAAGTAAAGGTAGGAATGATAATCTAAAACTCTCCTATGTTTGATTCAAATTTTAAGGGGATAAAGTTAATAATTTGTGTGGCCCTACATGTATTTTAAGGGTAAAGTGAACTATTTTGTACATTAGAGTTTAATATTCCCTCTATTCTAAGTCCCTCTACACTTTCCAAGACAACTCAATTACTCAAAACAAACACTCCCTAAGTAGTTGGATGTGTCAGTGTGCAGAGTAAGACGATAAAGTAATCAAATCTTCATTATATAAACAAAAAACAAACTAAAAAATCGATTGATTCAGTTATTTAATGATGTCATTATGTAATGGGCAAAGTTAGGTGGTGAAATTTAACAACTAGATAGAAAAGGAAAGTGACAAAATCCAACCTCTAAATTTATAAATAAATAATGATGAAAAAAAAAAGTTGGGAGGGATCGTCAGCAATGGAAGCAACTTTGGCTGAAGTGAGGCAGAGCTTCAAAAGTGGTAGAACTCGAAGTGTTGAATGGAGAAAAAAACAACTAAGAGCACTGATTGAGCTAATCCAAGATAATGAAGAAAAGCTCTTTAAAGCACTCCTTGAAGATCTTGGAAAACACCCTGCTGAAGCTTACAGAGATGAGGTAATAGAAACATCTTAATTATGATTAATATTATTTGAAACGATCGAATTAATTAATTATTTCTAAAAAAATAAAATAATTTCCTGTTAGATTGGGGTAGTGTTAAAATCTGCAGACTATATTTTGAGCAACGTACAGAAATGGACAGCCCCTAAAAAGGTATTCACTTTATCTTCTATTGTAATTATTATTATTTTTGTTAGTACAATTGAAGAGCCACAGTTTTTGGTTTCTCTAGGTTTGATTTGACATATATTTGAATACATAAATATACAAAAGACAAACCAATCACTTATTATGGTTAAGTAGTGAAATTAAGGATATTTTGTTGACTTCTAATTTGATATTTTGGGCATTTTGTACAGTGCTCAATACCACTGGTTTTCTTCCCTGCAAAAGGAGAATTGCAGCCTGAACCACTTGGAGTTATTCTAATATTTTCTTGTTGGAACTTTCCTATATGTGAGTCCATATACATATATGTTTTGTTTCAATATTAAAATGTAAAGTTTTTTTTTTTTTTTTTATGACATTTTATCTGTATTGTTTGTACAAATTGAAGCCTTGGCATTGGACCCATTGATTGGAGCAATATCAGCAGGGAATGGGGTGATTCTTAAGCCTTCAGATCAAGCCCCAGCATGCTCTTCTGTTCTTGCTAGTCTTATCCCTCTTTACATGGATTCCAAAGCCATTAAAGTCATTGAGGGAGGACCTGAAATCTGTGAAAAAATTCTACTCCACAAGTGGGATAAGATATTTTTTACTGGTATCACTATCCACTTGCATTATGACTTTTTCTATGCTATTATTACACACATTATTAATCTCTAATCTTTAATCTTGTGTGTGAGGAATTACTATAATACAAAAGTTAGCAAATTTTCTTTTTGGCAAAAGATAGTGCTTTCTTTTTATTCATTAATTTGATGTAAAAGAATGAAATCTCTTGTTTGTTCAAATGTGTTATATACTATTCGTAAATGTATTGTTTAGGAAGCGCGCAGATTGGGCGCATAGTCATGTCTGCGGCTGCTAAGCATTTAACACCAGTTACTTTGGAGCTTGGAGGAAAATGCCCCACCATACTAGATTCCCTATCAAACACTTCAGATTTAAAGGTAAGTTGTTTTTTTACTCATTTAAATTCAAGTTTATTAGGGAATTTTAGAATATAATAATGATATGTGAACTAAAATTATGCACAAAAATATATACCAACTGACGTGATACTATTTTTTTTAAATAGTAAGTCCCGCGTGAAATAAATTTAATTGGTTAAATGAAACTATCACGTCAGTTTGTGTAATGTATTGTTGTATAATTTTGGTACACATATCATGACTCTTTTAGAATAAGGTACATCTTTTTATCTTACTGGTTAGACACACTTTAGTTTTAGACATGTAAATTAATTATAATTCCAATTTTTTTTTTAATGACGGTGTTAATTGTAGTCATAGTAGGATCCCTACAAAATTTTGGAAAATTTTAGATAGTTTACTGTGCCAAAATTAGGGTTCAAAAAAAATTATTTTCTAAATGTATAAAAAAAAAACAGACACGTGTGTAACATATTTTTTTAAAACTTGATTTCAGCATCGTAAACTATTTAGAATTTCTCAAAATGTTGTAGGGACCATGCTATGACTACAATGAAAACCGTAATTAAAAAACTAGAGTTAAAATTAATTTATGTGCCTAAAACATAGTCGTGCCTTATCAGTAAGCTAAAAAGAATACCTTACTACAGGATTTCCCTAATAATGACCAATCATTGGGTGTAGTAGTAGAGATGCCTTTTCTATAGATCTGTCTCTGCTACGTCAAGGTTCAAATCCTTCTCGTCCCCAATTCAAGGCCTTTAAATCTAGAGAACGAGTAACAACATGGGTCTAAGGAGCTTTACAACCTCTTAGTGCACAAAATATTTCTTAACATGTCATTTGAATGCCCAAGGCAAACATGCCATGTCATCCTATTAGAGTATGGTGTCTTACATAGAATAAGTGCAAGAATATTTAGCTATTAATAAGAACATGAGTAACTCTATTATTCACCAATTGGTTTTTAGATGGAGCCTCATGATTCTCGTCATGGTATCATGAGTCAATTCATTTGCGGGCATTCGATCCTCACAGATCAAAAGAGTGAGTCTAGCCACACGAGATCCGCATAGTGCAAAAAGACACTTGAGATCCAAATAATGAGCTAAGTCGCTTGGGATCAGCATAGTGAAACAAGACACTTGAAATAAAAAAAAATAAGTGAGCTAAAAAATAGTCACCTGGTGTCCCACATAGAATAAATATAAGAATATTGAGTCATTAATAAAAACATAAGTAATTTCACTAGTCACCAATTAAGTTTTAGTTGTATCCCCATAATTCGGGATGTACAACATTTTTATTTAATGTAAAGATCGACTTAGACTTAGGAACGCTTGTCGAGAGATCTTTCTTATCCATGAGGCAAATTAAAATTTTGAATTATTTTTTCACGAGGGATAAGGCCTCAGGAGATTATATTAGGCATCAGGTCAAGTAAAAGGTTGATATTATTTTCTCTTGGCCAAAAATAAAATTAAATTAAGCTTACAATTGCAATGGTTAATTTTCAATTCATGTTGTAATATAAATATATATATGTGTGTAGGGATCAATAAAGAAATTCACCATAGAAAAACAAACCTTCAATAATCACAACTAAACAACCAAGTTAAAAGTAACAAGAACTCACAAACAAATCAGTGGAAAAACATAACTGAAAAACACAATGCAAATACAGTCTTTTATGTGGTTCGAATAACTATTGTTAAGACATTGGACCATTAGATCTGCTATACATAGCTATTATTTTGGGAAAGATACATAAGAAATAATATAACTTTATTAAATCTCAAAATATTATATCAAATACATAATAATAGAAAATATGGCATGAGTACCCATTATTTAAAACATAAAACATAACTTTAAACTAAAGAAAATTATTTACAAAACTAAATGCGGAAAAACATGATTTAAAAGACTAAAAATAAATAACTTCATCATCGATCGACACGCAGTCCATACATTCCATCCATCCTCAACACACAAGCCAAGCTACCAAGAATCTTTCCGCCTCCGTATCTAGTTTCCTGCATCACACTAAAAAAAAATAAAGGAATAAGCTTAACGTCCAGCAAGGAAAAACTAATAACACCATAAACATACACTTAAAATCATATCATAACATATGCTATAAACATATCATAACATATACTATAAACATATTATAACATATTACATATAAGACTACTAATAATGGCTATTATGACATGTGATAAACCATCTACGTCCTCTGTATAATATTTGAGGTAGGTTAGATCACATGTAGTGTATGATAATCCATTTACGTCCCCTGTCTAATATTTGAGGTAGGGTAAATCATAACACATAACATATTAATACATAAACTTATCATAACATATGATAAGTAACATAACATAAAAGCATAACATATCATTCAAACATACCAGATTTAGCCTATTTTCCTTACCAAAACCAGGATATTTGAGAACAAATGCGGGACTTGGAACACTCCTAACATAACTGCAGTAACTCTAAACTCACATGCATTAACTCTAAACTCACTTACAGTAAAATCAACATAACTAGAGCTGTAGAACTCCGATTTAGACCATCTTTATACTATTAGAAAGCTAATTCAATTATCTACAACTTTTTAGAAATACTATTTTTCAAAATTCATAACATAACTGGGTCAAAAATAGGCCGAAAATTATAGTGCCCTAAAGTTACGGAAAGTCTATTTAGTTATCTAAATAACAACTTAATCCATAAATAAATAAAATTGTGACAAATGTCATGCTCGTAACAGATTTTGGTGAAGACTAAGTCTTATATTTCTCTTATTTTAGCATTAAAATAATAATTCCTTAATAATCATGCATATGACAAGTGTCATAATCCTATTGGCTCTATTTAAACCTTAGGAATAACCATGCTTATGACAAGTGTCATATTCTTATTGGCTCTATCCAAATCTTAGGTTATAATAATTATCATATTAATAACCAACAATATTAATCAAACCTTATGTTATAATTAATATTCTTAAACTATAGGTTAAAGTTATAAAATCCATAACTATTGCTAGGAGTTTCCAACTAAGTCCCGGTTTGAACCAAAATCCATGAAATCTAACATACTACAAACTAATACTAGATATTGCTACTACTACTGCTATCTAACTAGCTTAGTAAAATTATGGAACTCTACACTAACCTACATTCACTGGCAGTCACTTTTATTAGAACTTGATCTTAAACTTTCTTTGAGTACAGATCTCACTACTCTCTCTTCTAGTACAGAATCTCTCAAATTACAAGTTTTTCTCCGTTTCTAGAATGATATTAAAACTATACAATAAAAGTTATATATATATATATAGCAGTAGCAATCGACTATAGTTAGACTATATGTTAAAAAACAGATTTACAAAAAAATAGAAGGTTGTTATAAGAGAATGTTGACCGAGCCAAATAACTAACAATATGTAGTATGGTACTTAAATGGTTTCTATTTCCATAAAGGTGGCGGTGAAAAGAATAGCTGGAGCAAAATGGGGGCCTTGTAGTGGACAAGCATGTATAGCAGTAGATTATCTTCTGGTTGAGGAAAACTTGGCTCCAACTTTGGTAACATTGTTTGTTTTTTTACAAATTAACTTCCCCATTCTTAGAAAATTGATAAAAAAATATATATGTATTTATATATATGAAAATGTTCGAGTTGTTTTTGTATTTTAGATTGAAATGTTTAAGAAAACTTTGAAGAGATTTTATGGTGAGAATCCAATAGAGTCAAAGAGCATAGCCAGAATAGTAAACAGGCGCCATTTTGAGAGACTAACAAGTTATCTCAAGGATCCTCTTGTTGCAGCCTCAATTGTCCATGGTGGCTCTTTAGATGAAGATAACTTGTAAGTTTACAATATAATATGGTCTATTATATTGGTATCTTCAAGCAAAAACATTTAACTACAAATTAATCATTAACATAATTATGGATTATTCTCTCTTTTTTAATAAAATTTCAGGATCATTGAGCCAACCATCTTGTTGGATCCTCCTCTTGATGCTGCCATCATGACTGAAGAGATATTTGGTCCATTTCTTCCTATAATCACTGTGAGGAAAAAAAATTATATTTATAGGAGTGTTTGAAAATTTGCACAAGTCTTTTTTTTTTTATATATATATATATTTAATTTTCTTACACTTTATTTGAAGTTCGTTTTGCAAAATACTATATAAAAAAAGAGACTATTTTACAAAAAATAACAACAAATTTTTACCAATTATTCTATTTTATATATACATATATACTAGTTATATAAAAGTTAACTTATTTATATTTATATATTTTTTACAGTTAAATAAAATTGAAGAAAGTATTGAATTCATAAACTCGAGGCCGAAACCTCTAACTATCTATGCATTCACCAAAGATGAAAAATTCAAGAGAAGGATTTTATCCGAAACATCTTCAGGAACTGTGACATTCAACGATGTTCTGATTCAAGTACTATTGCCTCGTCTCTATCTCTTGAATACTTTTTTTCTTAAATGATATCTCTTGAATACTTTACATTAACATTGTCTAAGAATTCTCCGGTTAAACCCGAAAAAGGCATATCGGTGCACCCTCTTGGTCTTTTTAACTTGGAAAGTATTTTTGACAAATTTTTTTATAACACACTGTAATTATTTAGAGCATTCTGCAAATTTTCATAAAGTTTTGAATAATTTACAATGTTTAAAATAAGGTTCAAACATGTCATCTTCCACGTGCATAAGAAAAAACAGTCACGTGTGCAACAAATATTATTTTAACTTTGTTTTCTACATGGTATATTGTTCAGAATTTTCTAAAAATTTGCAGATGCTTTAAATAACTACAATATACTCGACTATACAAAAGAATTGCACCGAAAATACTTTCCGACCTAAAAACTAGAAGGAGTGCACTAGTGTACCTCTTTTTGGGGTGCATCGGAGAACTACCATATACTTTATTAACCTTTGTTGTTATTGTGTGTGTAGTTTCTATGTGATACGCTGCCGTTTGGTGGTGTCGATCAGAGTGGTTTTGGGAGGTATCATGGGAAGTATTCTTTCGACACTTTCAGCCATGAAAAGGCCATCATGCATGGAAGTTTCTTCCCTGAAATTGAGCCAAGATACCCACCATGGACAGAGTTTAAGATGAAGTTTATCAGACTTGCTTACCGGCTTAATTACTTTGGCGTTATTCTGCTTCTACTTGGTCTCAAAAGATAGATACATATATATAGGACCTGGTTGGTAAAACTTCTCACTTTTAGCTTTGTAAAATATCTTTTAAGGCATGATTGAGTTTACTCAAAATTTGAGCTTTTACTTTAAAAAAAGTTATTTCAGCTGAAGCGCTTTGTAAAAAAGTGTTTTTAAGAAGCTAAAATTCTAAAAGCTACAAGCTAGGTCTATAAGGTCCATAGTCTATTTTTAAATAAGAATAATGTTACACATTGTGTATTTAATTTTACTCATGCATATTTTTAGGTGGAAAACATATTTTTAATTGTGATGTTGAGATTAAATATACATGTAAATTAAAAATATTACAAGTATTATGAACATACATAGTACTTTATTTGAGTATGTCTTAATACCACAATTATTATGAACAGACATAGTCCTTTATTTGAGTATGTCTTATAACATATGTACATATTCTTCCAGGGTTTTCTTCCATTTTTTTTTTCATAAGCATGCAAAATACTTTTCGTTGCCCCATATCTGAAATTTAATAATTTAGTTAACGAAGTGAATACATTTAGCGAATTGCTAAGGGGCATTATTTGTGCCCAACACCATAAGGAAGTAACGTATTGTTATTGGTGCAATCTAATATCGGGTCTAACACATTTGAATTTAATAAAATTAGGAGATATTGCTAACCAACCATAGAGTGTCACCTCATATTGTAATGCCTTACTTCCTTAGAGCTGTTACTAAGTGAGTTTAAAAAAGGTGCTTTCAACTCGTTAATCGAGATTTTAGGTCAAACAGTTTAATTAAGCCATAAACAGAGAAAAAACCGTAGAAATAATAATTTCCATAGAAAATCATAAAAGTTTTACACTTGGGATCCCAAAATACAGTTTAGAAATATTTACGACATATAAACTGAACCAAGCCGACTAAACGACAAATCTAGGTTTATTTACAAGCATCTCCCAAAATCCTCTGGCTGTGACAGCCAGGCTGGCCAAATATGTACACGCCGCCTCACGCCTGATGTACTCATGGTTGGTTGACCTTCTCTTTACCCTTACCTGCACCACAGAGCATCTGTGAGCCGAAGCCCAGTAAGAAAACCCACAAACAGATAACATATGCAACACATATATCAAGCATATAAACAGGCCACCAATGGGCTAAACACATACGGCCTAGCCGTCCCAGGCGTTTACCAAGCCTTGGGTTCGCGGACCACGCCGTGAGGATACCCCAGGTATCCTTTTAGGGACTCGCCCTGGCAACTCGCACTCCACGTGCTCAACGCTGCTCCCGACCCTTTGCCATTCTCGGCCTTGCACTCAACGTGCCCAACGCCGTTCCCGGCCCTTCGCCGTTCTCGACCTACATCGTTCTCAGCTCTTGCCGATCATTCACATCATACACATACATAGCATAGCAAGCAAGTACAGAATTCTAACATATTCAGTTAAAGGGCTACGCTCCGCAGTTCTAACATATTGGGCTCAGCCCTGCATACCAATTCTATTCAAACACATTGGGCTCAGCCCTGCACACAAGCTCTATGGAAACAAGGGTTTTCTTACCTGAGTCCCGAGCTCTCCGAGCACCGATGTCCCGAGCACAGTCCTCTCACTTGAGCCTCTCCGAAACCCTAGTCACAACATATTAACAATATCCATCCATCAAATTATAATCCAATAAATAATTTCGAACCATAACCCTAACCTCCGGGACCTTGAATTCTATCAATCCGGGTGATAAAATCCATCCTGAGCCTTAGCCATTGAATTCCCAAGCCTAAACACCCTTAAAAACACAAACTAGCATTAAGAGTCGCGACCCCACCCTCAAGATCCGCGGCTAGCCTCAAAACAGAGGCTAGCACACCCCTGCAACACACACGGGCCACGACACACGCACCAAACACTGCGGCGCGCATGAACTCCCCGGCCACACTCGGCCGCGTGCGCACACGGGCCACAGCCCTCACCACCGAACCCAGATTTCCTCACCATCTTTCCACACCTTTCCTCAATCCAATCCACCCTAAACCTGGCTAACAATCCTAGATAACCAACACAGTTATTTCAGCTCAATAACAGCACCAAAACCTCATTAAAATCTGCTCCAAAACTCAGCTAAGACACCCAAAAACAGATCAAGCTTAACTAACATGCATACTCTAACAAACCAACAACAATTCTCAACATAATCCCCATAATTAGAGCTTACCTTGCTGAATTAAGCTTCAGAACCAGTTCCCTATACTTCAATCGTCAAGCTTCAAGCTCCCTTAAATCCCCCAGCTGAAATCCCTTAGCTTTAAGTTAGTTTCCCTTAAGTTTCCCTTTGAGTTTGCCTTAGAAAGTGAAAGAGAGAAGAAGATGAAAGCTATATCAATTAAGAAAGAATGTGTATGTCGGCTTCCCCAAAGTTCTAAGTAATTCCTCCATTTTTGTTTTACTTAACTTAAGTCTAAAGGGTTACCTCATGGCTCGGGGTACCAAAACGTCCCCGAGGGCAAAATGGTAAATTTCCCCAGCATTCCCTCCTAGACATTCTATCCTCAAATATATCTCAAAATATTTATTTTCATATCGCGATAATCCCATAACACCTAGTACCCAAATTACCCCTCGACTCGCCCCGAGTCGAAATATCAACCCCGTTGTGACTCTCTGGCTAACCGCTCCCCAGGATTGTCTCGGATCGTGCTGCACAAACATATCACATATATATAACATTTATCACATTTATGCCCCTAATATCCAGACGGGGCCCACATGCACATTTAACTCATCTAAACATGCATCATTATCATATATACAATAAATCCACGTATTAGCATATTAAATCATTTATTGCCCTCTAGGCACACTAATCAAGGCCCTAAGCCCGATTAACAAATTCGGGTTGTTACACATATGGTGTTGGACACCTTAAGATGCCAAATAGCATCACTCATACATTTATTGATATTGTTCCAACTTCCCAAAAATCAACATTTCACATCAATATTATGAGAGACCACATTAAATGAGAAAAAAAAAGAACATGTTGTAAGATGCATTATTAATTGAGTTAATTAATGTGACAGTTAGAATCATGTGATCTGTAAGGGAAAGACCAGGTAAAGCTGTGCAAACCCACATCGCCTGGTAAGGTCAATTGTGACGATTAAGATTGTGTAGGTATGTGACTACATAGTTGAAGAGGGCTTAAATGGATTGATGGGTACTACTTATATCAACAAGATGTATCTTTTTTTCGGTAGCCCATCACTTGAGAACTCCAAAATTAAGTGTGTTTGACTTGGAGTAATCTCAAGATGGGTGACCTCCTGGGAAGTTTTCTCAGGAAGCGTGCGAGTGAGGACAAAGCACGTTGGAAAGACTTGTGTTAGTTTGTAGGGCCAGTCTTCATTCTAGGAAGCAACCATAGTGACGTGGGTCGTTACAAATGGTATCAGAGCCTTGACCCAGTCGGAGGTGTGGCCGATGGGGACGTCAAGCCCGTAAGGGGGGGTGATTGTGACAGTTAGAATCTAGTGATCTGTAAGGGGAAAGACCGGATAAAGCTGTGCAATCCCACATCACCTGGGGAAGGTCAATTGTGATGATTCTAAGACTGTGTAGGTATAGGACTACATAGTTGAAGAGGGCTTAAATGGATTGATGGGTATTACCTATATCAGCAAGATGCATCTTCTTTTCGGTAGCCCATCACTTGAGAACTCCAAAGTTAAGCGTGCTTGACTTGGAGTAATCTCAAGATGGGTGACCTCCTGGGAAGTTTTCCCAGGAAGCGTGTGAGTGAAGACAAAGCACGCTGGAAAGACTCGTGTTGGTTTGTAGGGCCAGTCGTCATTCTAGGAAGCAGCTATAGTGACGTAAGACGTTACAATTAATGCATGTCATTATCTATAATCGGTGCAGTTATTAATTGATGAAATTTAAGAACTAGATAGAGAAGGAAACCTGAGAAAACCCAACCTCTAATCTAAAATTAAAAATAAATAATAATAATAATAAAAAATTTAAAAATTGTCGATGGAAGCAACTTTGGCCGAAGTAAGACAAAGCTTCAAAAGTGGTAAAATTCCAAGTGTTGAATGGAGAAAAAACCAACTAAGACCATCTCCAATAGGAGATGTAAATAGTGTGCTATATTTGACACAAAAAATTAATATATTATATATTTAGCACAATTTTTAGCATTATGTTTCAATGCATAATTGTAAAAATTATTCTAAATTTTAATATTTCATTAATTTTAATTTGATATTTATTGAAAATATACAAAAAGTAATTATTTTTCTTTATATTTTATTATTGATAGTATAAGATAATAATCAAATAATAAGGTAAAAAAAATTAGCTTTTAATGCAAATAGATAAAAATAATACTAAAATAATAAAAATGTTAAACGTTTATGGTGATGCAAAAATGCACCATGCTATATTGTGTGCCAAATTTGGTATAACTTTTAGCATGTGCCAAATTTGGCACAACTTTTGGCACACCATTGGAGCAAGTTTTTTGTAAAGTCACTACACCAAAATACCCATTTTGTGTCAGTCAAATGCGCCAGTCAACGCAGTTGACTGACACGTTGACTGAGAATCAACATTTGTGGCAGTTGAGCACTACCACAAATGCAGGGGCATTTGCGCCAGTGATAACACTGACGCTATTAATTGGCGAAGTTTGCGTCAGTGGCCAACTGACGCTGTTAACGCACCGTTTGCGTCAGTGCCCCACTGACGCAAACAAGTCGTTAGCGTCAGTCGCCCACTGACACAAACGATGCGCCCAGTATTAAATCTTAGCCATCGACCCCGAGCCCCTCATTCTCCCAAATTCAAAACTTAGGTTTTCTCCCAAGAACCAGCGGCCCCTCCGACTTCCTAGACCCATTTTTGGTGAGTTTTTTTTTTTCATTTTTTTAATTTTAAGGTTAAATTGATGAATATAATATGTTTATGAACCTTATGCATAGTTTTTTTTGTATATATTTTTTATTTTGAAGATTATATTGTTTGAAAAACTAAAACCCAAAATCCATTCTCTTGACTTTTTCTCTGATTGGGTTCGCAGGGGTCATGATTGTGGCTGGGGTCGTGGGGGTCATGGTGGGTGGCTGGGGTCGCGGGGGTTGAGAGGTGGCTGGCTGGGGACTAGGTACTAGGGGGCTGGGGTCGCATGGGGTGGCTAGGGGCTGGGTACATTGGTTTGGGTTCATAATGTTTTATTTTTATTTATTTTTTAATATAGCATTTGCGTCAGTGGGGCACTGCCACAAATGCCAAGTTGTGACAGTGCCCCACTGACGCAAACGTTGGGTACTGTCACAAATGTCACGTTTGTGACAGTGCCCCACTGATGCAAATGTCAACTTGGTTTGCGTCATAGGATTCCGCGTCACATATAAAACTGACGCAAAAAATCAATTGTGGCAGTTAGAAACTGACGCAAATGACCTTTTTTGTAGTAGTGAGTGAATTATATTTTAACAATACATCACTAATTTGACACTCCATTGAAGATGCTCTAGAAACACTGATTGAGCTAATTCAAGATAATGAAGAAAAGCACTCAAAAGCACTCTTTGAAGATCTTGGAAAACACCCTACTGAAGCTTACAGAGATGAGGTAATTAAAACATATTAATTATATACTATACTTATCCTAAATAATTATAATTAATTAATATGATGGGCTTTTTAATTATTTAAAAATAAATAAAATTCTGTTAGATTGGGGTAATGTTAAAATCGGCAGACTACTTTGAGCAACATTCAGAAATGGGCAGCTCTTAAAAAGGTATTCACTTTATCTTGTATTGTAATTGAAGAGCCTCAATTTTTGTTTTCACAGGCTTTGTAGGAAGAGTTTGGATTGAATTTTTTATTTGGGATATATAAATAAATAAATAAAAGATAAACCAAGCACTACTCATGGTTTGGTAGTGAAATTAAGAAATTTTGTTTGAAAAATAAAGTTTTGGCATTTTGTACCATGACTACTACAAAATTGTACTTAGACAACACACATGAGACAACATATGTGGTAGAACTGTCGTTTCGTGTTAAAATTATACATGACACAACAAATTGTCTCGAATTGTTGTGTCATGCAAATTAAAACTTACATGAGACAACAGCTATATTGCAACTGTCGTCACATGTCTACTTTTAACAAGAGACGACATTTCTATTCAAATTGTTGGATGATGCAATGCAATTTTTTTTATCAAGTACTAATTAAATTTGTATTTATTTTAATATATTCATAAAAAAGTACTAATAATTTACAACACTAAATATCTATCAATTGAAAATTAGTACTTTTTTTAATATAAAAATTGAGTCATTCAAATAATTATCTAACTTTTTAATAGTTTTTATATTAATTGTTAATTAATTAAATTAGTTATTATATATTTAATAAAAAAAATTATATGAAAATTTATTTATAATTCTTATTTTTTTTCTTTCAAAATTAATGCAACAATTGTATATATAAGAAATAAGAAGCATTTCCAAAAATTAAAAACAAAAAATATTTAAGATAACAAAAAATATTAAAAACGACAAACCAAATAGCCCGATTAGCTTCTATAATATTAACCATACATAGTAAGTGTTACCATCTATCTTTATAACTCTCTCAATGCAATATAAATATTCTTATATGAGAAAAAGGCCACGTTATTATAATATGCAATTATTTACTGCATTATGTATATCATTTTATATCAAAGTCATAAAATTTGAAAGTTTTAAATAAATTTGTTTGCTATACTTTTGTATCTTTGAAAATAATTTTATTTTTAGTGTGTTGAATTAGTAAGGAGTATTGGAAAAACTTGTTATTAATTGGAAGATGTACATTTTTTTATTCTTTTTAATATTATACAAATTTTAGAAGAGTTTGAATACACTATAAGAAAAATGTAAATTAATGACACTAGATTTGGACATTATCAAAATAAATATTATCAAAGATAGTGAAAAAAAGGCCGCGGCTGGGCAAAATTAAAGCGTCAAATACTTTATCTTTTTTAGTAAATAAGAAGTCTCCCACCTATAGAAAGAACCCCTTCATTCCCTCTTCTCCTCTTTCCCCCTTTCCCCATTTCCCTCTTTCTCTCTGCAATTTTGAATGTGTGCTCCTCTCTGAAACTATGGTTTTTTCTTTCCCTTTTTCCTCTTCAAAACCTCACAACCGAAACTAAAGATGTTATATTCCCTAAAATATGTGTTTCTTTTCATGTACTTTTAATAATAGTGTCCTGAAATTTTCTACCTGATGTTGCTCCGTAAACCCCCACCGAGTTTCTACACTTTTAGTTTCAGACCTTTGGCAATTTCTCTCTTACGTTGCTATGTATCTATTTCATATATATATATATATATATACATACTGAGTGTCGTTATTCTGCTTGGGCCAACAATGGCTAGGACTTCCAATGGTTTAGCTCGATAATTCACCATTTTTAATACTTGTCTTTGTCTGCCTCTTTTATTAATTTTCCTTATGCGCTATTAATTAAAGTTATATTAATAAATTTGTTTTCAATGCAGACGTCACTGGATGTTAGTGATCATTGCCAGATAATCACATGTATTACTATCTCGATCCACTTAGAAATTCTCCTCCAAATGATCTCACGAACCTTATGAACAGGTAATATTTTTTGAACTTATTTTAGATTTTACTATGGTGATACAAAATTTAAAAAAATAAAATTATGTTCTTCATATTGATGTATATATAGTGTCTCTTCGCACATTAAGAGAAAGACAAGGAGGAATGAAAAAAATTACAAGTGGAAAATAGTCAATTGCCCTCGTCATACTTCATTGGAAGAATGCGACTTTTATATCATAAGGATGATGAAAGAGTATTGTTTACATGAGGCTCCCATCTGATGGCTAACCACTAATGTAAGTATATTAATAATAGTTGAACTACAATTCTATTCAATTTAGTTTCTAACGTAATTTTTTGTAGTGACCCAAATTTCATAATAAGGCTTAGGACATTGATTAGGAGGCCGGAAGGGCCATAATTGATTTATTATGTCATTAAATGATTATATGCATGATTATGTGAGTTATATTATTATATGATGATAAATGCATGCATATGAGTCCACTTTTCATTATAAGGACATTTTAGTAATTTGGCCCATTGAGGGCGTATTTGTATATTTACATGCATGTTGGTGAATTATGAATGAGGCCACATTATAATGTGGATTTGTTCGAGCTATTCGGCATGAGACGATCTTTGAATGCAAGTTAGCGATTTGGTCATAACAGGGTTAATTTCCGAGCTCAAGGTGATTTAATGATTAGTACATTAACGAGAATTAAAGGGTAATGAGATATAATTTATTAGCATTTGAGAATATTGGGAATAACGGGAATTGGAGGACGTTAATAATAATTAACGAGATAGATAGGAAAAGACAATTTTGCCCTTGGGGCTATTAAGAAAAGAAGATAGGCTTGGGGGAATTTTGGTCTTTTGACCATAGGATATGTTTAAAATCAGAAAACTGTGGATTAAAGGAACCAAAGATAGAGCTTCTCTCCTCTTTCTCCCGGTCATCTTTTTCTCCTTCCTTCTTCCTTTGAAATTTCGAAGTTTAGTTTGAGGGTTCAAGCTAGGGAATCAAGCCTTGAGGGTTTAGGATTGTGTTTAGCCATTGAATAGGGTTTAACCTTTAGCTTGAGGTAAGATTTCAACCATGGAAACTCTGGTTTTTTCTCTGTTTTTCATTATTTTTTGTCACCTGGAACTTTGGATTGGATAGTTGAGGATTCATGGAAGTTTTTGGAAAAGTTTGGTTGGGTTTTGATTCCTAGGACTTGTAGAATGGGATTTTGGGTTCATTTGTGAGTTTGGTTGAAGTTTGGAATCAGTTCTTGAAGTTTGGAGATTGGAGAAATCGAATAGGAAAAACCAAGGCTGAATCACCCTCGTTCTAGCGCTACAGCGCCAAGGATGGGCGCTACAGCATTGTTCAGGGCACTCTTTTGAGCACTTTTGAGGGTTTTTGGCTCGGGGTTTCAATTCTTAAGGCTCGGGATCGAATTTATTAACCTAGTTAGTAGGGTTCGAGGTCCCGGGAGCGAGGTTTAGATCATGAACCTTTTATTGTTAATTTTATTGATGAAATTACATATTTGGTTATGACTAGGTGACCGCTAAGGAATCAAAGGATTAATCGTTCTTAACTTATTTCTCGCTCGAACCAGAGGTAAAAAAACTGCACCCAGTATATGACATGCATAGTTATTAACGAGGCATGTTGAGTGCTCTATATGTGGACATTGATTGCATATTAAATGCTTAGCAATTGTAACAACCCAAAATTACTAATAAGGCTTAAGGGCCATTATTAGTGTGCCGGGAGGGCATAATTGGAAGTTATGTGAATTAATGGTGAAAATGCATGATTATGTGATATGTATGATCCTATGATTATATGGATATGTGGAATGCATGTTTATGAGTATTAGATAAGCATGCGGGCCTTGTTTAGTCTGTAAGGGCATAATTGTAATTTTGGCCTGTTAGGGCATAAATGTGATTATTTGTGATATCTGTTGAGACCACATTATTATGTGGATAAATATTTGCAGCCTTCAGCACGAGGCGATCCTAGGGAGCAAGTAGCGGGAAAGTCACAACGGGACCCGGCACCCGACTTGGGGCGAGTCAAGGGGTATGTTGGGTAGTGGACATTTATTTGGGTTATTGAGTTATGAAAATAAATAATTGGAGATATATTTGAGGTTAGGAAGCCTAGGTGGGAATACCGGGGAATTTTACCATTTTTCCCTCGGGCATGTTTTTGGTACCCCGAGCCTCAGGATTGACTTGATTAATTAAGGATAGATTAGACAAAGCTGAGAAAATAATAGAAGATACCCAAACCGACTCTTTTTCTTCTCTCTCTTTCTCTCTCAAGGGAAACCACAAAAATAAAGGATTTTGGGGCTTGAAACTCATGAATTTGAGCTGGATTTGTGGGGAGAATTTCAGTAGCAATTTGAAGGTTTAGACCAGGAGTTTGGGTAAGTATTGAATTGTGGTTTAGCTGACTAAATTCTATAGTTTTGGATGGGTTCTAAGAGTTTTTGGATTTTGAATTTAGAACTGAATTGAGGCTAAAGATTTGGGAGATAGCTCAGCAATCTCTTGGAGCATTGGTTCTTCAGTGAAGGTAAGTTCCAATTTGTGGTTTAGTGTTTGAATTCTGTGATTTCCTGGCTGGTTTTGGTGTTCTTGAGCTTGTGGGTTTCAAAGATTAAAATACTATTTTGATGAGTTTCTAGACTAGGTTTTTGCTGGGTTATGTTGCTGAAAACATGTTAGAATGTTTGTGATAATTGGATTGTATCATTAGGATGAATTTGGATGGATTTGAGTGAGGTTGAAGTGTTAAAAATGGTGGATTTTCTGGGTTCGAAGGGGTCGGGCCGCGGCTCAGTTATTGGTGTGTCGCGGCCCTTCGAAGTAGATGGGAGCTGAGGAAGAAGGGTGGGCCGCGTCATGGGGAATGCTGAGCCGTGGCTCGTGTCTGTTTTTGGGTGAGGCTGAGCCTCTGGTCAAGGGCAAGTCGCGGCATAGGAAGCTTGGGCCGCGACTCTTAAGGGCATTCTTGGCCTTTTGGAGATTTTAGGCGCGGGAACCTAACCTAGGGTGCTCGAGATCGATTCCACTACCATGTTTGGTGGAATTTGAGATCTCGGAGGCTAGAACTTTTTCCAGAAACCCTTATTCATTTATTATTGATGGAATCCTTTATCATGGTTGTGACTAGGTGTACGCTTGGGCTCGGGGCAGGATCGTGCTCGGGGGTCGTCTTTCTTAATCAAAGCACTTGGAATTAAAGGTAAGAAAACCGCACCCGTTTATGTGGATAGGATGGGACTAAGTGTTCCCTATATTCGTATGCACTGTTATATGATTGTGATAAACCATGTGAATATGTTGGGACTAAGAGCTCCCTATAATTGTATGAATATCATGAAGTGGTATTATGCCATGGGGACATGTGATAAACGACCTCAGGGTGCCGGAATCAATACTTGCGCACAGGGCGCGGCTCAGCCACTGGTAGCTGAGGACAACCTATTAATCACTGAGCTCAGTTAAGCTGGCCGGAGTCAGTGGATATAACATTGGGCTTGGCCTAAGTGAGCCAAAGATAGCAGATTAAATAGAGGGTGCGGCCTAAGGGCGTCAACCCTAGTTGTTGCTTGACATGTAAAATGTTGTTAATTTGATGTATATGATATGTTGAATATCTGGAAACTAGATCATTGGTTGTTGACTGATGTCCTGGATTGAATGAATGTTATGGCTTGCTGGGTAATTGATTGATGACTTGTAAATCATTTGGTTATGCTCTGTGAACTACTTGGTTATTGATATTGATTGTGCTATGATATTGTGTTTTCTTGTTGGGCCTCGCCTCACGGGTGCTGCGTGGTGCAGGTAAAGCCAAGGGTAAGATGAATCGACCATTGGTTGGAGAGCTCTGGGGGCGAGGTGTACATTGTCAGCTGCTCGGCCGCCACGGTCGAGGATTTGTACAGGGACGGAAACCTAAAACCTGTATTTTGCCATTAGAGTGGCTTGATTATATATAAGATTTGGAAACTCTATAATTATGTTATTTAAACCCTGATTTGGAATCCCATGTTCCAAACATTTATTTTAATGAAAATTATTCGTTTATAACCAAAATCTTTTAAACCTAATCTATTTGTGTTGTTAAATTCATATTTTTATTTAAATGACTTGATTAGCAAGTCCCGCACTATTTCAAACACACAGTGTAACTGTCTTGGTTATCCAGGGCGTTACAATAATCTTGCTTATTTGTGAATGGTACTGACTTATTAGTCAGAATCGATAATGGTGTCAGTATTGACTGTGAAGTTGTGACTCATTAGTCAAGTTCGGCAGTAGTACTAAGCACTGGTCGTATGGTATTGACTTATGAGTCAAGAACGGTATTAGCGTGTTTAACGCAAGCCGAAAAGATTAGATCTAATCGACATAGGCATTATCATCATAAGCATGAAATGCTTGACCAACCTTAAGTTCGATGAAAACAAAATTGCTTGTCTAGTTTAAAGGCTAGTTACTTAGAGTCAGGGCCAAAAGGCTCAGGTGACTGCAACGTCACATGGCTGTGGGTGCTGAGCCCAAGTTCGTGACTCATTCATTAGTCACTTATCTGATTAGGGTGCATAGCCCAGAGTGTGACTCATTAGTCACCTATCCAGACTGTGACTCATTCATTAGTCACTTATCTGATTAGGGTGCATAGCCCAGAGTGTGACTCATTAGTCACCTATCCCGAGTGTGACTCAGTAGTCACCTATACAAAGTGTGGCTCGTTAGTCACCTATACAGAGTGTGACTGATCAGTCACCTATACAGAGTGGACTCATTAGTTACCTATACAGAGTGTGACTCATTAGTCACCTATTCAAAGTGTGACTCATTAGGCACCTATCTCAGAGAGTGTCTTATTTGTCAACTATACAAAGAGACTTATTAGTCATCTACCTCAAAGATAGAATTATCAGTCATCTACATAAGGATAGACTTATTAGTCATCTATATAGAGAGACTTATTAGTCATCTACCTCAGAGATAGACTTATCAGTCATCTACATAAGGATAGACTTATTAGTCATGTACCTTAGAGATAGACTTATCAGTCATCTATACAAAGAGACTTATTAGTCATCTACCTCAGAGCGAGTGAGTTATTAGTCATCTACTTAGAGCGCAGGATTCCACAAACATTTATTTGTACCTGCTTGCATGCATGAGTAGGGTTATTACTGCTAGGCATGCTTATTATGATTTAGTAACATGTTATTACTTGTTCATGAGCATATTGAGTTTTCTTGCTGAGCTTCGGCTCACGGGTGCTATGTGGTGTAGGTAAAGGCAAAAGAAAGTTGGACCATCCTTGAGTTGGAGAGCTTAGGTGGCGATGTGTACATGTGCGGCTGCTCAACTGCCACGGCCGAGGGTTTAAAGAGGAATTAGGGTTAAACCCTATTTTGCCACTTAGGTCGGCTAGTTGTAAATCTTTTGTTGTAATTAGCCTTTAAATTATATTTTTGGGATCCCAATGTATATAGTAAACGTTGTATCTTTGACCAAAAATTTTAACCATAAATCGTTAATCATACTTAGTTACACGATCATGGCCAAATGACTCGGTTAACGAGTTTATCACTGTTTAAAATGCACACTGTAATGGTCCCTAGGTAGTAGGGCGTTACATTTTTTATTTTTATTTGGTACTGTGGTGGGAAGAACACATATGACTGTGAGAAAATCGAGGAAACTCGAAATGAATGGGCAGCTAAGCTCCTTGAGCAGATGAGCCGAAGCAAGGGTAACTTTTGAAATCAGAATTCAAAACATGCTAATTATAGTTAGTACATGCACTTACATGGTTAAGGCAAGGATGCTTACATAGTTAAGAAAATGATGCATTCACATAGTTAAGGCAAGAATTATACATCTTGATCTAGTAACTTTAGTTTTATAATATAATGAATTCTGTTGATTTTGTAGGCTGGGTAATTTTATCTGGATTATATTATAATTACAGGAAGTTTTGAATGAATATAGAGGTTTAAAACAGGGAAAAAAATTCCCATTTTTTGTGTATGGTACATTAGGATGGGTGGGATTGTGTAGGATAGAGGTGTAATTTTTGAATGTGTAAATTTTGTGTGGGTATCACATAGTTTTAATGGGTAATATCAACCACTTTAAAAAGTTGAGTTCCAAACTACCCATTATCCTATGTCCAACCACAAATTCAAATGCAACTCTAATCTTAAAACAAATCACCTCAATAAATAGCGGGGAGGGCAAGTAGAAATTTAGTTGAACTTTTTGTAACACAAAAACTCTAGAGAAAAAATTATTCTCTCTTAATACATTCAAATTTATAAAACATTAATGGTATCTCTATTTATTTATAGTTTACTAGATTTACCATCAATACATTCAAATTTATTAATGTAGAAATAATTTAAAATATTACTACATCATTATTATTATGTATATTCTAATTTAATGATTGAATAACTATGTATATGACATTCTTCTAAGAATAATGATATATGCACTAAAATTATGGACCAAAATATTACATAAACTGACGTGACTAATAAATCTCGCTTGAAATAAATTTAAATTGTTAAATAAAAATTTGAGATAATTGATGTAATATTTTAAGAAATTATAGGAAATGCCCTAAAATAAATGCATCAAGAAGCTAATGTCCTCATTTTTAAAATTATAGAGAAATGATCATTTTACATTGTTGATTACCTAAATTGCTATTTTTTTATAATTTATTTATTTATTTAGGACCGTATGACTTTAATATAGTGGTATATGTATATTAGTTTTGTTTAATTAGTTTTTATTTTAAAGTTATATTGATTTTTTAAGTTTTTTATAGGTTGTTGGTATATTATTTTCTAATTAGTGTATATGTTTTTTGTGGTATGGTATATAATTTTTTTTTTGTGATATTTAGTTTCTATTTTATTATATACATAGTGATAGTATATAATTTTGTATCATGGTATATACATTTTAATGGTAATATATAACTTTGTTAGCATAGTATATACATTTTTTAGTAATAATTTTGTAAGTTTTGATGGTATATTATTTTTCAACTCAGTATATATATTTTGTGGTATAATATATCATTCAACAACCCATAAAAAATGAAAAAAAATCAAAATAATTTTAAAATAAAAACTAATTAAACAAACCTAATATACATATACTATAATATTAAAATATTTAGAATAAAATAATAAAATAATAATTTGTTAAAGAGATGATTAAACCATTTTAGCGCAAAATTAAAAACATAACATTTACTTACTTTCATACATTCTACCCACTCTAATATTTGAGTACATATATAATTACTCTTTGTCTAATATATGCTACTTTGTATTTCTTCATTTCTCCTTACAAATTAAAATAACTAAATAATTAATAAATATCCCACAAAAAATTAATAAATAAATAAAATATAAACCAATAACACTCCGCCACCTATACATTATGACTTTACATTTACAACCGTATTGTAACGAAACTCACATTGCCTTAAGCCGCCTTCCTTTCAGTTTTTCCAATGCAGCCAAGCTGGTTGTGTATGGAAAGTGCCGTACACAATTATCCTATGCATCACATCCTAGCGTACACATCACGCCTAGCCAATCACAAGCCAGAGAAACCAGAGATAATCAGAGCCCAAACGGGCTTGGCCATGAGATTGAGAGCTGGAGGAGCAACCTACAAAACCATCATCGCTACGACTTTTACTACCCAATCACACCAAACCAGATTCCTTGCGATTCGCGCCCAGAAGAAATCCATGGCGGAAGACTCACTCAACAAGGCCACCAAACAGTTGCACTCAGCGCCTCCGGCCGTCGCCGGTAAAGATGGGGGAGAACCTCCAGCTGCTGGATCGGAAAAACCCCCGCCGCCCCCTCTGCCGGAGAAGCCGCTGCCTGGGGATTGTTGCGGAAGCGGCTGCGTTCGGTGTGTGTGGGACATTTATTACGACGAACTTGAGGATTATAACAAGCTTTACAAAACGGATTCGGGTCCCAATTCAAAGCCTTCTTGAAAAGAATCAAGATTGTTTTTTTTCCTTCGGTGTTTATTAAATTGATGTTTTAGTTGAGTGTTTGATTAAACATTTTGTGTAAAGATTGAATTTCAATAATTAATAAAAAATTTGAAAATTTCTGCGAATCACTGAATTTCGAATTCCCAATCTTCGAATTCAATTGGGGTTTTGAATTTCTCTAATGGGCCTGTATTTTTTCAACAGCCCAATAACTTCTTATTGGGCTGAGCTTAGGCCCAGGCGATATCTTTGCTTAGGTATGGCGGAGACCGGAGATTCAGCATTTGGGGCAGAGAAGAAGAAGACGAATTCTTTGCAGTGGAGGCGAAGATATGCGTTGTTTACAGGTATGTTGGGTTCTTCTCCTGGTTTTGGTGCTGTTTGGAGACTCGCCCAAAGGAGTCAAAGCCTCCAATTCGGCTTCGGCGTTGGTCCAAAACATCATCTACTCCAACAAAATTGCATTCTTTTCCAAATCATATTGTCCGTACGTGATCCAATCTCTTTTATTTATTAGATTTGTGCCTTACTAGTCTGATTCTAGTTTAAGGATTCATGGATTGATGTGGCCTCGAAATCTTTCTTTGTTAGTAAGAGGAAAAAAAGATTGTCTTTAGCTTAATTTGGTCTAATACAATGCTGAGACACAAACATGAGGCCTTATGGTTTAAGGGTTTAAGAAAAGTACTCTAGAATCTGATCTCTTTGGACTAATGATGAAAACCCAATACATGGTTTGAGTTAATGGTAAGTTACAATGACAATGATATATGTTGTCTCTATGTGTTTGTCAATTTTGCTCTGTTTTTGTGTGTGTGTGTAAGTTCTTAATGATAAGTTGGCTATTGTTTACTGCCAGATACTGCCTTCATGCTAAGCGCATGTTAAGTGAACTACATCAAGAACCTTTCATTGTTGAGCTTGATCTTCGAGGTATGTATCAGCTAATCAAATCGGTCATTCTTGTAGCTGCCTTTTCTATGTTCATGTAGAACTGTTTTTTGATGGCTATGAATCATGTGCTTTTGTAGACGATGGTGGTCGAATTCAGGATGTTCTTATAGATTTAGTAGGCCGAGACACTGTTCCACAGATATTCGTGAATGGAAAACATATTGGTGGCTCCAGTGGTTAGCTCTTAGTCTTCTGATTTCATTTCAACCCTTGCCCAATGATTGGCACCTTTAAATGTTTTTGGTTGATTTTGTTTTCAGATCTCAGAGCTGCCATTTCGAGTGGTCAACTACAGAAACTTCTCAGCACCGGTTAATATACTGGGAAATTGAGAGATAGCTTCCAAGCACTCTAAATAGGTCTAGTTCATAATGATTTTATGTCATTGTGTGCCAATGCTAAAGTCTATTATATTGATGTATGTGGAGAATTTACTCAGAAAAATTAAATAGGTTAAGGAACATAAATCAAGTTTTTATGACTTGCAAATAATGAAATTGTAATTTCTTTGCTTGAGTTTGCATCAACGAGTTGCCACCTCTATCCGGTTCTCATCAATCTGAATTGTTTTTTTTTTCTTCATTCATCGTTTCTTCTGTTATATTTGCTTGAATTCTATTTACTTTATACTCTTCATAGCTGCCCTTTTTACTTTTGAAGCAATAGTTTTTCCTTTTTGCTCCCTCTGCAGGGATTTTGGGAGGCACATTTCTTGTGCTTTATTTATATCAAGATTCAATCTCTCATTGGTGTTTGAAATCTGTTCAAAGGAATAACAATAGGCCAGAGAGGAGGAAAAATATAGTCTCAACTCTTAACTATTCATATTTAAGTCAACGTTTACTCATCCATACAATTCAAAAATCTTCCTTCTAGGACAATGTTCCTTATCAAAAGCAGTAGAAAAACTGAAATTATTATGGTATAATGACTTCCATAACTCGATTTTCTAGACCATGCACTTCACTTCTCTTTAATTTTGTATAGGCCATCTTTCTCACTGTTTGCTTTCTAAGAACTTTAAGTACTGAACAGATACAACAGGTACATCTATCTTGCCGAATTGCAGTGATTGGAATTCTATAAATATTGAAAAAGAAGAAACAAGCCGCAAAAGGGTAGATGTCAAGCTGGCGATGAACCAGTCGCCCTGCAGCAGTTGATAAGAAGAAAAAACCCTTTTGTACAGGAGATCAGGAAGACATAGCATATGTCTTCGGTCGCCAATCGCCTTTCTGTGCACTGAGAATTCCTTCCTGGTTCTTGGAGAAGGTTAAACGAACCTCCCAATGCAGGGATTTCAACAAGTTCTCAACTTCTCCTATTGCGCGGGACTCATCCCGGACAATCAATTTGCCTCCCGGTCTGACAATCCTATCGACCTCTGCCAGTACCGGACCAAGTTTGCACCTGCATCAAAAATCCAGGCAACATTTTTATCATCCATTACTCTTAATATATCTATATACCTCTGTGAAAGTTTAGTAACATTAAGTTCGAAATACCTCTTTGTTAGCTTTGAGAAAAGATGATCAGCATGAAGAAGATCATATGTTCTGGGGTATGTACTGAAGGATTCACACCAATCATGGTATATTCCAAAAAGACCTCGTTCATAGATTATTGGAAGTGTATCTGGAGAATCCACATTCACCACATTCATGACCCAAATTTTAACGTCCTTCATAGCTGCTGCAAATCTGAATTCATACATACAAAGCATGTCATGAACTTTGACCAGCAGTTGTCCTAACTAGTTAGCTTGTAGAAATATTATAAAAAGAACATGAATAGATTGTATCTATCAATATTAGTTATACGTACCCTCCATAAACAGCCCTCATGTCCATGACATTCCTCACATTGGACCAACTGATTCCTAATCTGCTCATATAAGAATTTTTAACTACGCGTTTCCAATGCTCGTAATCTGCTGCAAAATCTTGTGACGATGGCTTCCCATAGATCCCCATCTGGGAGTCATTTAGCCAATATGGCGGTGTCTGCAGTCGGCGTGGCCAGTTCTCAGGCCATTGGGTCCCTCTCTCGGCCACATCAACTGGGACTCGGTGCATGCATGTCTGTAAAGGTACGTACCTGAGAAGATGATTGTATAATAAGCATGCAGTACAATATATATATATAAATAACGAACATATTTTGTCACTATATATAATGGCCATGATTAATACAAAAATACCAAGTACGTAGTTACCAGGCAGCATTTGCATCATCGTCATCCTTGCACATCGGAGGCTGCTTATGTTTTCTCCGTTCATAACATTCATTCGAGATGGGCTTGCGGTAGATGGCAGCACCGACTGAATTCAGCTTGTCCTTCTTGATGGTCACGAGCTCCCAACACATGGAGGCCGTCAGTGAAGACATTGCTATATTACATATTCATATATATATATATATATATGCAGCAAAATTATTACAAATAGTCGATCAGCTAATAATAATATTTTATATATATGTATATATATCTACTTACCCTTCCAGATTTCCACATCTTCTTCAAGCTTCTGGTACACAGGTGTGGCAGACCAGACAAAGTATCCCCCGGGTCTCAAAACACGGTTCAGTTCCAAAAGAAGCATACCACCTATAATAATTTTAATATGTACACTCATGTCAGTTATACATATTGTGGATTCAAATTTGTATATAATCATTGGAAATTTTTTGGTTGAGTTATTATCCGGTAGGAACTTTTTTGTCCAGTTTCAGTAATTTATAGTATCAAAAAATAAGATTCAAAAAGTAAATTATACTCGTGATTTTTTTTATATATACTTATCTGCTATAAGTATCTGCTATAATTTTTTTAAAATTAAGTTATAATTTTTCTAGTTACCAAAAACAGAAACATGGTATGGAATATCTGAAAAAGCTCACCTTCAGCGTGCCAGGGGACTCTACAACGTGCGCAGTGAATAAGATCGAAAACCCTGCTGGGGAATGGGAGCCTCTGAGAACCCATGACAGCAGAAATGGCAGGTATACCCCTTTCGAGGGCGAACTGAACTTGAGCTTCGTGTTCATCTTTTGGAGCAAAAGACATGGCCAGAACGTCTCTCTCGAATAGAAAACCCCCAAAGCTGGCCACCCCACACCCTACGTCCAATACCACCCTAGTGTGCTTTCCCCATCCAATCTCTTTTACTGCCTGCATTTTCATTTTTATCAACACAACACAACACACACCGATCGATATTATACGATGACTGACACTAATTATAATTGATAAATTCAAACAAAGTAACAACACAACTGATAACAAATAAGTAAGACCAAGTCAAGTAATAAGGGATCATCATCATCATCATCATCACCTGTTGAAGAAAATCGATGTAATGGAGGGCCCCATGAATGAACTGGGTTCCACCACCAGGAAATGTCAAGAATTCTCCTGTCACCTTAACCCAGTTTTGATGCCCTTTCACTTCCGCCAGCAACGTGTGTGGTACGTTATGGTACCATATCTGCATGCATGGTCAGACTCAGAATATATACATATACCTCAGAGAGAATAAAATATACACATCATCATCGGTTAAATCCAACGGTAGAGAATAGAGATGCAATGATCATTACCTTGTCTCTGCTCGTGGGCCATTCGATTGATCTTTTGTAACCCTCTGGAACTGGAACCAGACACATGGGACCTTCCTCTGGACAATGCCTTTCACGGTGCTCGAAGTGCCTGGTCGAACGCAACTTCTTCACAGCTTTCTCGTTGTCCAAACAAGGTATATAATCAGGTCCCGCCGTTACGTTACATAGCTGCCACGTGTAACCGTACATCTCATCTTGACCGTCCGATTCATCCTTCCTCCTCTCCTTCTCATTCTCCGACTGAGCCGCCTGAGTCGACCACGACTTCTTCGACTCTTTTGACTCCTTAGGAATCCCTGCGTTGTCCCCACCCGGAAACGACTCCACGGAACCCGAGTTCGACCCACCATTACTACTGGCCTTATTCTCACCCTCGTCGTCTTGCTTCTGGGGTTGTTGTACTACGTCTTGGTTGGTCACGTCCGTAAACTCGTGCTCTGATGACTCGTCGTTTTTCGCTGTATATGTGGTTTTTGGGTCGTTTTGTGGTGTAGTAGTGCTATTATTCTCAATTTGAGACTCTGTTTGAATGTTTTCTCCATTGCTTTGCTCCTGCTGTTGTTGTTGTCGTTTATCTTCTTCTTGAGAATTATCAATGTCGTTTTCTCCATTGCTTTGCTCTTGCTGCTGCTGCTGTTGTTGTCGTTTATCTTCTTCTTGAGAATTATCAATGTCGTTGCTCTCGTCCTCTCGTCGTTGCTCTCTGTTCTTTTCTTGATCATCAGAAGCTGATTCTTCCACTCTCTGGAATTCCATATTAGTAGTAGAAGAGGTACCATTGGTCGGTTCCTGTTGGGTCGGATCAGTCAAAGTCAAATGGGATTCTTCAGATACCTGAGTTGCAGTCGTCTGCTGGTCTTGTTTGGGGAGGTCGTCGCTTTTGATGGCGTCATCTGGAAGATCACCGGGATTATCTTCAAATGGCGTCGTAGTAGTAGGGTTTGTTTCTGTCTTCGTGAGTGGTTGAACTTCTTCGGACTCAACGGTAGGATTCGTTTCGGGCTTTGGTTGAACTTCTTCGGACTCAGTGGTGGTGGTGGAACGCGTGGAGGTTTGTGGTGGAATGACGGAGTTGGAAGTGAGGATCCAAACGCCAAGAAAACAAAGTCCGACGAAGACCACCATTGTTATGGTGGACGCGTAAGAGGTGGAAGAGGACGATGATGACCTCTTGTTACTACGAGATTTACTCTGTAATGGCATGGTTAATCAGTATATTAATGAATTTCAATACATATACAAATGATATATATTACTGAAATCAAAAGAGAGTACGTTTTTGAGTAATAATAATATATGATGTGTTTGGATGGTGTGAAAGTGGAGGAAGAAAGAGATCGATAAAATGGAAAATATATAAAGAAAAGTTTTGGGAATATGTTTGTGGACGAAGATGAAGGGAAAAATTCAAGGTGGAATGTCACAAGATCCAATGGAGTCGGATTAGGGAATTTGTTCGAAAATCATACCATTTTCTTTTTTTGGTTGAAAAATTGACAGATATTTACGTGTGTTATGTAATGAAACGATAAGATTATACCTCAGTTATGTTGATTATTACAGTTAGGTTAGTTAGTTTCTTTTTTGTAATTATAATTATTGCATGCTAATAATCAAACTTTCTATCATATCAACTTCCTTATTAAACTTATTTTGTTCATACTTAAGTCCACTTCTAAGACTTTTATCATACATTAATAATCAAACTTTTGAAATACAAACTTTTTTATGATTTGAAAGTTGGGTCTGAAGAGAAAATAGAACTTGTATGAATACGAAAGGAAAAAAATAGCCATACAAGTATGAAAATGTGGCTGTCATAAAATTAAAAAGAAAGAAATGGGAGCAAAACGACATCCCAAAGTATGGGATATTTTATATATTATCAATCGTATTTTGGCTTGAATAAAACTTTAATCATATATATGTACGTATATATGTGTGTCTTATAATAACCTTATATACTTAGACACTGTTTTAAGCATATATTAGTTAAATATCGATAATCTATTTCATGGGACAAATACATAAAGTTGTTGCCGTTTGATGAGCTTACCACTGACACCCCGGTGATGTTCTTGTCGTTTTACAGTTGATGTCGTTATTTAAGTTTAGTGTCGTTTCTAAAATTAAGTCGATTTTTTTGGTTATTTTAGTTCCTTAACCTCTCGAATAAAGAATGATGAAAAGTAAGATTTATTTAATTTGGTATGGTGGAATGAAGGAGGGATAGATTAAGGTGTGTGGAATGAGACAATTCATTATTCTTAGTTTATTTTTGTTTGGTAGGAATCTAGGGAGTAAGGGATATATTATGATTCCTCAATTTTTTGGCCCACCAAAAATAATTCCTTCATATATAGGTGGATTAATGACAAAAAGAATAAGAATGTATTTTTATTATTTATTTTAAATAATAAAAAATACTACTTGCTTCTTTTTTTTTCTTTCTATTATACCAAACAAATTTAAGGAAATATCAAATCTATCATCCCCTTCTCACTTTTCCATAGCTCCATGGTACTACTCAATCCATTGTTACTAGGCTTAGTGATCTCGAATTGTTAAAAATACAATTTATTATAGGTTTTATTTGCAAAATTATTAGTGGAGAAGACAAGATCGATATTTAAGTGCAAAATGAAAGTTATATATTTATATGTATGATTTTGTCCTTGTTTTTCCTTTAGGTATAGTAGGTTTTGTTTTATGTACTTAAATTACGATGTTTTCTTTTATTGACTTGGTTTGATATACTTAGGTTTTCAATAATTAATAACTGTAGGATCAATCTAACTATTGAACCGACGACGGTATGTAAGGTGAATGAAACACGTTCTCCTAACTCGACAAAATTCGATCCCATATTCATCTATATCGCTTTTGATATAGATTGAAATCTTATTTTTCATGAGTGATGACAAACAAAACACGCACAAACAACAAAGAAGAGTAAATTATTTTGTCATGAAGAATTATATTAAGGCCAATAAAAATATATATAGAAGGGCCCAATGAGATTTTTCTCGGCCGAATTGGACCACAAAATACTGGGACCTAGGCACAAAGATAGTGCCAAAATGTTGGGTTTGGTCCAGACATAGCTCACACTAGAGTGACCGTTTTAAATGTCTGCTCACTACTACTGGACCTATTATAAAATGTACCTCTCGAATCCCATACCTGCCAAAATGGTAACCCTTTCTTTTGGTAAGCTTCTCATAATTGAGTCATATCATCACTTTAAAATTTATGTCAAGTTACATTTTTACTGTACTTAATTTTTCAGGGTTTATGATGATCAAGGCATTATTTTCTTCATCAATGGTGTGATTTGAGTCTTAAGTACGCTCTTTTTATTTTGTTTTTGCTTTAACTAAAAACCTCAAAATCTTGATAAACGATCACTTTCATGGTGATCACTTTAAGTGTCTTTTCATCTTTAATTTTTTTTCTTTAACATGGTCTTGAAAATGTGCGCAAATTGTATTATATATATATATATATAAATGAATTCAATTATCAAAAGATATAAATAGTATTGAATTATATAATATAATCATCCATGGCCAACTGGAATCCCTTAACCATGTCAAGAAATTAAAATATTTTTGATCATGTGTTAAATATTTTGTAATTTTGTGTTCATATACACATTAACAAAACATAAAAAAAAAAAACTTTGTTTTATCAGTGGAGTACAAGCTTGAACATCAAAAGAAAATAGGCATGGAATTTATAAAATATTCTTGATTCAAAATCAAGCAAACACAAATTATTGGATATATCATGTACACATCTTGTTTGTTTCCCAAAAATAGAATAACAAAATTTAAGCCAATATGGGGCACCATTACCAACATGAGAAACTTTATTGACTTCAAATTTTTCCATGTCTCCCATATAACTCAAGAAAATTTAAATAAAAGGGCTCTCCCACTTCTTCACTTAATATTTTATTTTTTGTTTTTTTTTAATTAAAAAAAGAAGAAAAAAGATTTATCCCCCTTACCATCAGCTGACAGTTTTTTTTCGTTTATAGTAGCTGGTTTTGTTCTCTTTTTAACTTTTGAATGACATCAATTTCGTCATATCCCACAGAATTTTTTTTTCTTTTTTTTTAAAAAAAAAAAAATAGAAAGAAAAGGAACAAAACAAAGAACAAAGAGGCAACAAAACACATATTGATTTTGGTACAGCTGACACCTTTATTAGGCAAATATGCTTTGTATTATTAAATACTATCATTTAAGGCTGTGAATGAGTGAATAATATCAATCGATGGAGCTGCGGGGGTGAGGCAACACAGACCTGTGTCGTCCTCGATAGAAAGACTCGTGATCTTCTTAAGGAAAAAGTTAAACATAGTGACAGCTAACGACCACACCCCAATAATAATAATAAAAATAATCTCAAAAGGAAACTTAAAAAAAAAATCTTTGCTCTTGTTCTAGTTCTAGTTCACAATTTTGCTCTATTGAACCCTATCTCATGTATACATATATATATATATATAATATTTCACATTATCAGTAGTACTAGCTATATAGTACTATACTTCTTCACTTTAAACAGGTTCCAACCCATAACTAATTAGACCTATATATAAACCACTAATGTAAAACAACTTGGTTAAGCTACTAGATAAGAGTGAAGCTGAAGTAGTCACTAATTAAGATCATCAGGGCCTTAAATTTATGGTTTAAAATAAGTACCGACAATGGCTTTAACAAATCGTAAGGAAAAAAAAACTTTTAGTAGTACTATAGGTAGTGCTTAATTTATGTTTTTAATGAATTAATTAAAGGTCTTGAGACCCAAAAGATATATAGTATAATATAATAATGCATGTACTATGAATAAAGGGGTTAAAGATTATAGACCATACATTTTGAGAGAGATAGAGAGAGAAGTTAATATGTATATATATATAATAATATATAAGGAAAGCAATATTAATTGGCAATTAGAAGAAAAGGGTTTGATTATGATATAGACACACATATATATATTTATATATAATAGCATTATAATGATTATGATTATGAGCATGTGGATTAGGCATAAAATAATGAAAAGGGGTTTGGATTATGTCAAAAAAGTGTGATGTTGCCAAGTTACTATTTAGGGCGGTGCATCACTTTCACCATGCACTGAGAGCACAGCGAGGGTATATTGGATGGCATTTTATGCTTTGCTTGTCCAATCGAGGCAACTTCAAAATGATGAAAAATTCCAAAGGGGACACTTATTATTTCCATACTCTTATATTATATATATAAATATATAATTATATGGAGGATTAAGTTGGGTATAACTTCACTCCGTAATAATAGAGGCGTTTTTATTTTTGGCAAGTGGAAAAATTATAATTTATTTTTTTTATAACAATGTATATTATAGTAATTTATGATATTTCACTAGCTTTTAAAAAAATTCGAATAATTTACAATACCGAAAACAAACTTCAAAATAACTTGTTTCAAAACAACATATTTCTATAGAATTTTCCAAAAATTTGTAAAAAAATTTGTGGGGATCCTAAATGACTACATTGTACAGTCATATAAAAAAATTGAACTGCAATTTATCCATACAGCGAAAACACGAAAACAGTTTATTTTTAAGCATGTTTATACGCAGGTGAAACAAATTATTTTGAAGTCTTTTTCGGCATTGTAAATTATTTGGAATTTCTTGAAAATTTGTGTAATGCCTACTATAGCTACAATGTGCATCATCATATAATTTTTTTTATTTCTTTACGCACTAAAAACATAAATGCCCCTACCAGTGGACAAAAGGCATGCCCCTATTGTAGAATTTTCTTATATATATAGAGAAATTCTACAATAGGGGCACCACTTTTCCCCTATCGGTAGGGGTGACTCTGTTTTCGGCACGTGGAGAAATAATTACTCGATTTTTTTTATATGACGATGTACTTTATAGTTATAGAAAACATCCCATCAATTTTCGGGAAATTTCGAATAATTTACAATGCCAAAAAATAATGCTCAAAATAGTAAGTTGCACGCGGATAAAAAAAACAGGCAAGCATGCTATTGACGGTATGAATTATGTTTTTGACACCATAAATTATTCAGAATTTCTCGAAAACTGGTAGAATATATAGACCATTCATTTTGAGAGAGAGAAGTTAATATATATAATAATAATATATAAAAAAAGCAATATTAATTGGCAATTAGAAGAAAATGGTTTGATTATGATATATATATATAATAGCATTATAATGATTATGATTATGAGCATATATATTTATATATATATATGCTATTGACGGTTTGAATCATATTTTAGGTACCGTAAATTATTTAGAATTTCTCAAAAACGGGTGAAATATTTGCTATAATTACCATTGTATAAAAAAAAATTAGAATATATTTATTTACGTGCTGAAAACAGAGACGTCCATACCGTTTGAGATAAAAGTAGTGCCCTTACTCTAAAATTCTTTCTAACTCTTTTTTTTTCTTTATCTTTTTGACATATAGCATAGCTTTTAATCATGAGAAAAGTCTAATTACCAAACGTATGCATAATTATATTTAAGGTTAATAGGGTCTTGTAAAAGACTTGTGAATTGTCAAGTTATTAATTAGGCGTGTTATAATCATGACCATATCTTGTCTAATATATTTTGCAATGCTTTCCTTTAGGAAACCATAATAATCAGTTTGATCCATGCGTGGGGCTTCTCATCAGCTAGCTATGATATTTGTTGACTAATTGCATGGGTCAGCCACAGATAGCTACTACTCCTCTTTCTTTTTTTGGTTATGTAGTTTTAATCCTTTTCTTTCTCTACTTTCAATAGCATTTTTGTTTTTGACAAATTAATGCCCTTGATTCATTGTTTGGCGTGATTCAATTGTTGAGTAAAATTACAGGCTAATGTCGGTGATATAATCTAACAATATATATATACACACACGAGTGTGCGTATGGTGGCACTTTATAGTTAGTTAGCGATATCTCATAATACTTATATAAGTTAACATATAGGGTGTGTTTGGTATGGGGTAAAGTGAACGTAGAGATGAGAATCTAAAATATTTCCCATGTTTGGTCTAAATTTTCAAAGGGTAAAATTAATAATTTTTGTAGGTCCCACATGTATTTTAAGAGTAAAATAAATTATTTTTTACTACACTTGAGTTTAATATTACTTCAATCATAAGCTCTTCTATACTTTTCAAAGTCACTCAACTACTTAAAACAAACAATTGTAGAATTTTTGATATATATATATAAATAAATAAATATATATAAATATAAAATAACACTTATAAATTTCTATGATTGACAAGGTTGGATTTGTCTATTTTTATGACCCTATTATTATTCCATTATTTTAAGCGGATAGAGCGTATGGGTATTACTAGTACATAGCCACGGCTAACCCTAATCAAATTTAAAAATTAAAACAAAAGAATATAAGTAACACAGTTAATATAATCTATTATCTATATTTTATTTTAATAAAAATTTAGGTGGTTGTGTATTTATTTTCTAAAATATCATATATTTTTGTATTTTAAAAATATGTATATATATATTTAATTCTCATTGTATAAAAATATTTAATTATTGTAATTGGGGTAGAGATTCATGTAATAGGGTCGGGTATTTTTAAACACTTACCCTAACTATCAATGCATTGTGTAACAAAGATTGTATCTTACCCTATTCTAAACCCTATTAGATTGGACATACGTATATTAAAAAATATATATTATATAGGCAACATAATTTTTTTTTGTGATTAAATATTACTTATAATTACGACAAATAATTACTTATGTATGATTAGAAATTAATATTTAGTCACAAGTTATCACTAATGTAGTTTTAGTCACATCTCATTAATTATATATAATGATAAAATTTGTTGCGACTAAAAATACATAGGAAAATACTATTTGGCCCATGTGTTTTGCCCGAATACTTGATTGGCTCTTATGTTTTGTTAAATGACAAAATAGATGATTTATTTTGTAAAATGAAATGATATGATACCCCGAGCTCGATTTTGATCAAACAATTTTTCAATATGACTAAAATGCCCTCATTTTTTATTTTTCTGTTTTTTAATTCCTTTAATGAATTTTCTTTTTTCTAATATATAAAAAATAATTAAAAAACTGTTTTAAATAAGAAAAAATTAACATGAATAGTTTCTAAAAATTAACAAAAATAATCAGATTTAATTAAAAACATTAAACATAATTTCGAAATCTTAATCCTAATCTATTAGCCTTATTATCCACTAAACATAATTTAAAATAAATAAATAAAATAAAGAAATAAAAAAATTAATCAACCTAAAGCAGAGTCCCAATCTATCAGCCTCCATCTTCTTCTTCAAAGAGCCTCCATCATCATCATCATCTATGACAGTCAGTATCCCGTGATCCGTAGGGGAAAGACCGGGTAAAGCTGTACAATCCCACACCGCCTGGGGAAGGTCAAGTGTGATGATTCTAAGACTGTGTAGGTATGGGACTATATAGTTGAAGAGGGCTTAAATAGATTGATGGATACTACCTATATTAACAAGATGCATCTTCTTTTCGGTATCCCATCACTTGAGAACTCCAAAGTTAAGCGTGCTCGGCCTAGAGTAATCTTATGATGGGTGACCTCCTGGGAAGTTTTCCCAGGAAGCGTGCGAGTGAGGACAAAGCACGCTGGAAAGACTCGTGTTGGTTTGTAGGGCCTGTCGTCATTCCAGGAAGCAACCATAGTGACGTGAGGCATTACATCATCATCATCATCATCATCTTCTTCTTCTTCTTCTTCTTCTTCGTCGTCTTGCTAAAACCAGAAATCAAATGAAAATCCCTCTCCATTTCCCCTCTACCTCTATGCGACCGGGTGTAGCCGTGGGTGTGCCGATTTGGGTGGTTAGCGGAAGATTGCGAGAAGGTGCGGGATCGGGGTCATGCACTTGGGTGTGAGATGTTGAGGTCGTCGGATCTGGGGTATTTTTTTAAATCTTTAATGGCATTTTCATTGGGTATGTGAGAGAGGAGGAGGGAGGAGATTCGTGGGTCTTCATAGGACCGGGGAGGAGACTGTGCCTGAAGTAGGTGATGGGGTTGTAGGCTCTTCGTTGACCACCGTTCCTGAAGCATGTGATGAGGCTGTCGAAGATGCCATCGTTCTCTTTCTGCAACAACAAATGGGGTGTTGTCGAAGATGTTAGGGTTGGGACTAATGATTGGGTGTTGGGGCTAAGGCTGGTGGTTGAAACTAAAAGGGTATAGGGAAGAGAAAAGAGAGAGGAAGATGTTCCCCTTGAACCAGATCTGAAGATGTTGAAGAAGATATTAAGAAAACGAGGATGAGGGAGACGCAAAGATTTGTTTTTTCTTTCTAATTTTGTTTTAGGAAAAGTTTTTATTAATATTAAGTTTGTTAGTTTAATTTTAGTATTTAGTTTTTTATTTTATGTTTAATGTTTTCAATTAAATTTGATTATTTTTGTTAATTTTTAGAAAACTATTTATGTTAATTTTTTCTTATTTAAAATATTTTTTATATATTAGAAAAAAGAAAATTCATTAAAGGAATTAAATAAACAGATGAATAAAAAAACGAGGGCATTTTAGTCATATTGAAAAATTGTTTGACCAAAATTGGGCTCAGGGTATCATATTGTTCCATTTTACAAAACAAATGGTATATTTTGTCATTCAACAAAACAAAGGGACCAATCGAATATTCGGGCAAAACACAGGGGCCAAAATAGTATTTTCCCAAAATACATTTTTTTATTTTTTTTTTAAAATGAAATAGCAACTTCATTGAAATATTAGCATTCTGAATACAATAGAGATTGTAAATCAGTCCAAACATTATGCTCAAAAATGCTACAACCAGAAAGAAATCGAGAGTGTCTAGCAACAACATGTGCTACTCGATTTGCTGATCGCCTAATAAAACGTACATGCACATTATGTAGAGAAGATAACAAAATTTGACAATCCTGAATAAGCAAACCAAAAATAGAAGACATGATTTGATTACTACGAATGCTCTGAACAGAAAGCATACTATCGGTCTCAATCTCTACGTTATGCCAATTCTTGCTCTTGATCCAACTAAGAGCTTCCTTAATTCCCATGGCTTCAACAACCTCATCTGGAAAGACTCCTCCTTGATAGCATGTCTTTGCTTCTATAAGTCTGCCCGAGCTATCCCTTGCCACTAATCCAAAACCATACGAACTTTCCTGTTGAAAAAGCGTTGCATCAACATTTATCTTGATTTGATTCGTTCCTGGTTTAATCCAAAACTCAGACCGAGCACCATTGTTTTCTAACGACAGTGATAATAAGGTTGTTTTATCCTGAGCCTTTCGCCAATGATTAAGAGTGACAGAAGCTGATGTAATAACCTCTTCGACAGAGGAGGTTTTTTTTTCCCAAACAGTTTCATTTCGGGCTTTCCAGACCGCCCAACAAACCATAGTAGCACGACAAACCTGCTCAACATCGAAAGTCTGCTGCATATACTCAAACCAGTTACCAAAAGAGGACAATGTGGCCATACTAAAAGATGCCTCGAAAGAAGACCAACAAGAGCTAGCGAAATCACATGTGAGCAAGGCATGTGTGGTGGTCTCAACATGATTGTTACAGACATGACACATTGCTGAGATTTGCACATGTTTGTGACGAGGTGGAAGCATGTTGGTAAGCATTCAGCAACGGCACGCCACAAGAAATTTGTAACTTTAGGTGGGATCTTCAAATGCCATAGTTTTCGCCAGAAACCAGAGTTGTTGGAACCTGGTTGGTTAGGCTTTTGGAATTGCAACAGAGTGAGGCACTACGGACTGTGAATAGACCTGATCGATCTCCTAACCAAGACCAGAAATCCGAATCGGCATTGTCACTCAGGGGGATTCCTAAAATCAGGCCGGCATCCCGAGCTGAGAACAAATCATGGACGACTTCATGATCCCAGCAACGGCGCTCAACTTCGAATAAAGAACTGACTGCTTGATTGAGCAGCCCAGGATGAGTAGAAGAAACAAATCTGTTGTCCGAATCTGGCAGCCACGGATGGCCAATTATACTAGTGTTATCACCGTTGCCAATAGTGCGAACAACACCCAAACGAACCAAGTCTTGAGCACCCCAAATACTGCGCCAAACAAAGCTTGGATTTTGACCAAGATCAGCTGAAAGGAAATCAGAATTAGGGAAGTACCTGGCTTTAAAGACTCTCCCCATAAGAGAATCAGGTTTGCACAACAATCTCCATCCTTGTTTTGCAAGCATAGCAAGATTAAAATCATGAAGATGTCGGAAACCCATACCACCCTCGTCCTTAGGTGCGGCCAAACAATCCCAGGACAACCAGATAATGCCACGACCTTTACTTGAGTTTGTCTTCCACCAAAAGCTAGCCATTAGTTTTTCAATTTCATTACAGGTGCCTATGGGTAGGAGAAAAACACTCATTGCATATGTAGGCAAAGATTGTATAACAGTTTTGAGGAGTATTTCTTTACCAGCTCGAGAAAGAAACTTCCCATCCCAACCATTAATCCGAGATATGATCTTGTTCTTGATGAACCCAAGGATTGCATTTTTATTACGCCCAATAATGTTAGGCAAGCCAAGATAAAGACTGCCTTCAGTTGCTTCGGTCATGCCAAGAATAGAGCAGATCTGAATCTGGGATGAAGTGTCAGTATTGGCGCTGAAAAAAATTTAGGACTTAGAAGTATTCACCTTTTGACTAGAGGCAGTCTCGAACAAGTGACCCAAAAAACATTTAGTTACAATAAATTGTAATTTTTGTGATTACAAATTTTTGCCATAAATTTTTTTTAGTGATAACATATGTACATGATGATGTTTTTTAATTAGTCACAAATTTTCTTATGACTACAATTTTTTTGAAAAAAAATTGTATAGCAGTACCCTACCAAATAGGGTAAGATAAATACAAATAAACGGATTTTCGAGTTAAATTGTCATCACTAATTTTACAGATTTAATAAAAATATTTAAATCATAAAACAAGTTTACCAGTGTTTTATAAGTTTAACCAAATTTATTCTTTTCAATAACCACATAAACTTGTATATGATTATTTATTCCTAACAATTAATAATATGTATATTTTGATACATATATAGAATAATGTTATGGCATCATACTCAAACCATACACCCAAAATTTAGACAGTTATTGTGATATAAATCACTTCATATTTGTAAGCTTTTGAGTATCATCTTTAATTTATTTTTATTTAACAGATGATATGGTGTCCCATTTTTTTTCTTGGGATTTCATTTCATGTATATATGAGTGGGTACTATAGCAACAATATATACATATTTTTAATTTATTTTTGTGGATTAACTATATATATATTAATATATAGATAGAGAAATCCAATGTTCTAGTTAATTTTTATAAATGGTAGAACTGGAAATGCCTTTTGCCCCCACCGATAGGGTCGTCTCTATTTTCAGCACGAGGAAAAATTATAATTTAATTTTTTTTATATGACGGTGTACATTAGAGTTATTTAGAACCTTCCGTCATTTTTTAAAAAATTCTGAATAATTTACAATATCGATAGCAAGCTTCAAAATAATCAACTTGTTTCACACGCATATAAAACAAGCTTCAAAACAACATATTTTCTTATTTTCAGTACTGTAAATTATTTAAAATTTTCTAAAAACTTGTAGGGATTCTAAATAACTACCTTGTACACCATCATATAAAAAAATTAAATTATAATCTATCCATATATCAAAAACACAAAAATAGGTTATTTGTAAGTATGTTTTATACGCGTGTGAAACAAATTATTTTGAAGCTGTTTTCAGCTCCGTAAATTATTCAAAATTTCTTAAAAATTGGTCAGATGACTACTATTACTATAATGTAGACCATCGTATAAAAAAATTTAAGTTATAATTTCTTTGCACACTAAAAACCATATGGGACAAAAAAACATGCTCCTATTGTAATATTTTCCCGTATATGTTGGCTGTATATGTATACATTTAAAGCCAAAAAATTATCCTCAGAAAGATAGCTTTACGGGCTCACCACGTTATTAAGTTGACGAAAGAGAGAGATATATATAAATATATATATATATATATATATAAAAACTGGTCCTCACTGAAATAATTACCCAAAAGAAAAGGCTTTATTATGGCCTTGATCGATCTTGGTATGTCCTTGTCCACATCACTATAATTAGTCCATTATGGTTTGTGGGTAATTAAGTGTATATTAGGTACAAGTCAATGAACCTAGAGAAAATAATTTACAATTTTTTTTTCTCTAGTGTGGGGAATAATGAACATAATAACACTGATGAGCTATATAGGTATCACATGTAAAAAGTGAAAAACAAAGTACCCACTAGTCGTCTCAATAAAACTTCCCATTAAATTTTCTTATATCAAATCTACTCATTCATCATGGAAGAAGATAACATCTATCTATTATATAAATATATATATATTCAACATTATTAGGCCAACTCATACTCAGAAACTTTTTATAATATATATTATATTATAATATATATCATCAAAGTGTGGTGTATATACATAGGAATTTTATTAGCAGCAACTTCACTTTAAGTTCTATTAGTGGGACTTTTAATGTTCTTGATCTGTGAACAGTTTTCGCTGTGATTTTTTTTATGATCGTGTATATTGTAGTTATTTAGAACATCCTACAAATTTTTAAAAAATTCCGAATAGTTTACAGTACCAAAAACTAGGTTCAAATATGTTGCACGCGTGACTAATTTTTTTTATGGCCGTGAAAAACAATATATTTAAACCTAATTTTCAGTACTGTAAACTATCCAAAAATTTTTGAAAATTGACAGAAATTCTCATATATATATATATATATATATATATTACGTAGGTTTTGTTTTATATTCATAGGGTGTACTACGTGTATATGATGTGTCCCTATAAATATATATATACGAAGGTCTCTAATGCACACAATAATATTTCTTTTCAATAACTCAAACTAGAATAATATTATGTCTCATTATAATCGAACTAGAAAAAATAAAATCTAGTGAGACCAAGAATATATTTTTCCCAATATATACTATTGTATATAACATGGTCAAAATTGTTGATTTTATTGATGCAACTACTAAAATGGGTTTTTTCCTTCTCTTCCAAATTAATCATAAATGCATGAATGTGTGGTACCATATATATTGTTATATTTTATTGGTGTAGTTTAATAATTAAGAGTCGTTCTCATACAAATAACTCTATAAAAAGGTACTTGGATAAGCTTCAAATCTTTAGGTACTTTATTAGTTTCTCGCCCACATTATAAGTTGTGTGTGTTTAGTCAGTTCATGTTTTAGATGAGGAAACAAACTGTGATTTTAATTGATTGGGGAAAGTCAAAGATTTATTTATTTATTTTAAATGCTATTTGGGTCAAAACCTATATATATCTGCATAATTTATTAACTGTTGAATTAAACTAATATATTAATAAGGAGAATCCACAAGTACACTTCTCAACTCATTTTTATATAATTAATTAATATAAATATATGTGAACTAATAAGAAATCAATAAGCAAATTAGAAGAAACTACGATCAATTGAACTTTTGAGATTTGATTAACAAACATGAAAAACAAATGTACTTCTAGTTATGCTTTATTTCATCAATAAACCACCAATTAAAAAACATATAATCATGAAGATTTTATATAAATATATATATATTAGTCGGTATTATTGAAAGGCAGTATATCATATCACTACAAGAAAAATTAGTTTCAGGGACAACAATATTAGATATAAACAGTATGTCACTCATAATATTAGGATTATCACTACAAGAAAAATCAATTTCAAGTGCGACAATACGTTGCCCATAATATTGAGAATTATTAGAGGCGATATGTCGCCCTAATATACAATATTGAGGCATATCATAAGCTCACTAAAACACTATACAATTCTTGTAATTAATCTTCTAGAATAATAAACTAACTAGTGCATATAAATGGTAAGTATATTTAGCGAAGTCTTATTAATATTGCTTTAGGTAGACACTATATATATAATTAATCTCTACATGTGTAACTATATATATAGGTAGGTGGACCTTATAAAAAGTTAGATGAATATCATATCCTCTTTATAATTATTAATTAACAAATTAGGCACAACTACATTATATCATGCCGGACTACTCCAAACTAATTAGTGGTCCTAAGACTTAAAATTTGGGCACAATCTCACAAGTTTGTAATGTGTGAGGCTGCTAAGTTTCCAAGCCGAACAAAAGACGACTTATTACAACCATGATTAATACTTATATTGACATTAATCAATAATAACAAATAATAGTGATTAGTTTAGATTATTACAATAATAAGTTTATAATAATTGTCCTCCTTGTATTAATTGTTCTCGCGACTTTAATCTAAATAAATTGTGTTTACGTTTGATTCTCGCTAAAAAAATTTAAATTGTAAATAACTTCACGTCAAAGAAAAAACTTTGATGTAAGAGTGTTTTATTTCGAAAAAAAGATTAATTCATTTATAAGAATATGAGTTACTATATATACTTAGATGAGTCTAGAATGCCACCCATTTGAATATGTATATATATATATAGAAGACTTATTAGTATCCATAGATATGTACTAATAATTATGATGATGTGGTCACATAGTGACTTAGTATAGCAAGTCACCAATAGGTAAATATTTTTTTTCTACATTAATTTCGAATTTAGTTTTTTTTTGTCATAATTAATATTGTTTTCAACCAATGAGAGATACTATCTATATTTAGAAATTGACATACATTTAAAAAATGAAAAATTTACAGTATTATATTTTCATAAATACACGTTTTTCATTAGGTAATCCTTCCAAAAATTTAAAAAAATCAAAATTTATTTTTAAAAATATTAATTAACAACTATAAATATAGATCATTGATCTTAATCCAATAATTAATATTAAAGTAACTATTCATGGTAATGCGTATGTATTATTATTGTTAGTTTAGCGTAACTTTTACCTAATCTAATTATTTTTTTAGAATATATATTTTCTCTAAATTGAAAATTTTGGCGGTGTTTCCAATTAGATGAAGTGATGACATAAATTTTAACATGATATCAAAGTTTAATAAATTTACTATAGGAGCGTTATCTAATCCAAACTGATTATTAAAATATATAATGACAAATAAAACTGATTATTAGAAAAGAGAAAAATATATGAAATCAAAATATATTTGTTACTTCACCAATGGGGAAACAAATAAAAGTCTATTAATTATTATCATTTTGGTCAGAAAGTCAATTAATTAATTTGCTTGCCGTCCTCATTAAGATGTTTATGCAAGCATGCATGCCCTTAATTTATCGATAATAATATTAATTATTATGATAAGCCTTAATTAATATTGCTAGCCTTATCAAGTATTAATTGGGGCTTGGTGTGTGAAAGTAAGAAAATGTTCATGTTTTTAATTTTATAGTAAAATAACTTAACCACATTTTTAATATTACATATTACCAAAGATGTCATTTAGCACATTACTATTTTATTCTAAATATTTTAATATTGTAGTATATGCATATTAGTTTTGTTTAATTAGTTTTTATTTTAAAGTTATTTTGATTTTTTTATTTGTTATGAGTTGTTGAATGATATATCATACTACAAAATACATATAATATGCTAACAAAACTTACAAAATTATTACTAAAAAATGTATATAATATGCTAACAAAATTATATACTACCATTAAAATATATATATCATGATATAAAATTATATACTACCATTATGTATAGAAGATAGGAACTAAATATCATAAAATATATATATATATATTATACCATAAAAAATATATACACCAGTTGGAAAATAATATACCAACAACCCATAAAAAAACTTAAAAATCAATATAACTTTAAAATAAAAACTAATTGAACAAAACTAATATGTATATATCATTATATTAAAGTTATGCGCTCCTAAATAAATAAATTATAAAAAAAAGCAATTTAGGTAATCAAATATAAAATGACAATTTCTCTATAATTTTAAAAATAAGAACAATAACTTCTGGATACCATTTTTTTTTTGGAGCCATTTAGTATAATTTCTCTTATTAATTTTGCTCCTTAATTGATAATAGTGAAGGTATTAGTTTTATGGCCTCAATGAACTACGCGGCCAAATTAAGTGCAATAATGGATTTAATTAACTTCAGTACAAATAAAGATACCATTTAGTGACAACAAGTCACAATATATATTTTGTGTAACTAAATGCTACTTTTAGTTACAACAAAAAATTATCTGTGAGTAAAAAGTCATATTTAATCACAAGTTATCACTAATTTAGTTTTATTCACAACTTATTATTTTTAGTGATAAAGTTTGTTGGGACTAAAATTACATTTGGTAGCAATAGATTGTGAATTTTGTAACTAATACTTTTAGTCATGAACTTTTTAGTGATGATACAAATAAAATGTCACAATTTTTTTATTTGTCGTCACAAAATTTATTGCGATTAAAACTAAGATTTTTTGTAGTGAGCTTGGTGAAAATATTGAGAATTTTCAACTTGGATCGTTAATTATATATAAATGCAGTACGTGAACTAATTTTATGTATAATTGTGTGTTAATTATATATACGCATCGCTAAAACTGAGAGTATTGTAAATATGATAATATATATGTTTATATACGATTATGTATAATTGTGTGTTAATTATATATACAAATTGGCCAGGGTCAAAAAAATGGATTGGTTGATGAGGTTTTGTAGCATAGTCCGTATACGATAGACAAATTAATTTGAGGATCAATTTTATAATGCATGTCATGTATATATAGTCTGACTTTTAAATGTGATTAAAACTATAATTAATGAAATTTTAAACGCATAAAATAATTAATTATAGTATGGTAATTAAGTATCAAATCTTATTATTAGCTTCCATAAATAGGTTCATATAATAACTTTAATAGTTCTACTCTAATTATTAAACTAGCTTTAGTTCTCTCTCGCATTCTTCAATTTGCTTATTAAAGTTACACGATATCATGTCATCAATTTAGGGTTTTATTAACCCAAGTGGGTACAAGTGACAAATAAATGGTTAAAGATGTCCTCTAAAGAATATTTTTTCACCCACTTTTAATTCATGTCCACTTATTAGCTAGAATCTTATATATCTATAATATAATGGGGAATTCTCCTATAGGGCTTCACTTTAAGCCTTATTGGTAAAGTTCTTAGTGTTCTCAACCCGTGAACAGTTTTCGGTGCGATTCTTTTTTATGACAGTTTATACTGTAGCTATTTAGAGCATCCTGCAAATTTTTAAAAAATTCGGAATATGTTACAATACTGAAAACTAGGTTCAAACATGTTGTTGTATTCGTGACTAATTTTTTTATACGCAAGGAGCAACATGTTTGAACCTAGTTTTCGGTACTGTAAACTATTCGGAATTTTATGAAAATTTGCAGGATGCTCTAAATAGCTACAATATACACAGTCATAAAAAAATTGCGCCGAAAACTATTCACGGTTCGAGAACACTGAGAGCAGAATTGTCCTAAATATATATATATATTATAGGGAGTTTTTTTAGGTAGGGGCATTACCTTTGTCATTACCATAGGGACGTTTTCTATTTTCCATACTTGGAGAAATTATAACCTAATTTTTTTGTATGACAACGTATTATAGTAGACATTTGGCCAATTTTCAAGAAATTTTGAATAATTTACAGTGCCGAAATCAAAGTTCAAATAGTCTGTTTTACACGAGTATAAAAAAAATTAGGCATACGTGCAACTAACTATTTGAACTCTAATTTCGGTACTGTAAATTATTCGAAATTTTCTGAAAATTGATAAAAACTTTGTTATAATTATAATATACGTCATCATGAAAAAAATTAAGTTATAATTTATTTAAATGCCAAAAATAAAAAACATCTCTACAATACATAGAAAAGTGATGCAACTACTTAAAAAAAATTATTATATTATAGTCCTTTGGGTAGGATATGCATAGCTAATGAAAATTCATGAAATTTTATAATAATTGTTAACACAACCTTTTCTATTATTTAATTATCCTATTTATTAGCTATATAGGATTGATACTTGTGATACAATATATAACATTCAAAATACATATATAATAATTGTATATTGGGACTGAATCTTGTAACAGTTAATAATTATTGAAAAACTATATGATACAATATATGAAATTCAAAATACTATAAACTCAAAATTATATTAAATCATACGTAAAATAAAATTTAAAATACATAACATAAACAAAATAAAAATTCTATATATATAACAACATATATATACATCCAATTGAACTTTGAACTAGTCATGCATACACATAATTGAATCGGACAAATGATAACATATTATTGTCCATACCCAATAAGTTTTATTGATTACAATAAAATAAATATATATATATATATATCACCAAATAATATTATAAACCTAACCTACTGTTCAGGAGTCAAACCTCAGAATCCTTTTCCTGGTGCATGATGAGAATGATCGACTAGACCCCTTTTATTATTAAGCCGAATATATATACATATATATATATACATATAAGTTTGATATATATATTTATATATATATATATATGACAGCTGCTGGTGAGGTCGATCGAATTAATAACAATGGGTGGGACCCATATGAAGTGATAAAGAGAAAGAGAAGACGAGGCCATGCCAGTTGAGAAAAATAAAAGAAAAGAGAATTACAAGAGTTACTTATTATTAAACCAAAGGGCCCCATATAATGGCCATAACCACAGTGCATGTGACCTACCAAAACCCTTGTAATTTCATCACTTGCACACACTTAAAGATTTCGTTATCATGCACAATCCACACACCAAAAATATTGTTGTTTCCTCTCTCTCTCTCTCTCTCCTCTGCTCCTGCTCTCTGCTCTGCTCTGCTCGAGAATATATATAGGATAATTCTTCAGGCATGTACCAGTTCATATCTTTTGTGTTCTTTCGCTCGTGAATATTTTTTGGCGTGATTCTTTCGATGAATATGTATATTTTAGTTATTTAGAGCATCGTACTAATTTTTAAGAAATTTAGAATAATTTACAGTATTAAATATTATGTTCAAACATGTTGTTTTCGACGCGTATAAACAAAACTAATCGCATCTGCAACAACATGTTTGAACCTAGTTTTTAGTATTATAAATTAGGTTTATATCTTTTTAGACCATGTGTTTTGTCTCATTACCTATTTGGACCCTATATTTTGTAAAATGGTTAAAGTATAACCCTAAACCCAATTTTGATCGATGTTTTCTCAACTAAAATCACAAATAATTTACAAAACTAACAATTCAGAACAAAAATAAAATCATTCTGCTTAAAAACTGTGTTGTTATATTCAATTTTTTCTTCATTAAAATTGAGTTTAAGGTTCTATTATAACTATTTTACAAAATATAGAATCTAAAAAGTAATTTGTCAAAACACAGAGTCCAAACAAATAATAAGACAAAACACAAAGTTGAAAAAAATATAAAATCTTATAAATTATTTGAAATTTTTTGAAAATATCTAAATAAATACAATAAATATTATTATAAAATAATCGTGCTAAGAATTGATCACGATCAGAAAACACAAAAAGTATATCCATATCCAGGTGCATACTTATCCTATGTATATGGATCGAATAGCAGGAATGTTAAAAGTCTTTCAAATCTATTTTATTATTACATATAAAATATAAATTATTGTTTTATAATTATTTATGTTTGAGCTTTAGATGGGACTCGTGAGAAAGGAGGCAACAAAATCTTTTGGGCATATTTTTTACTTCCCTTATTACCAAATCACGTGCCAGTTTCAATCAAAACCCTTAAATATATTATTATTATTGTCTTGATAGTGACTCCCAACAATTTTTACCAAAGTTTTTCTATACTACTTCAACAAATTTGGAAAAACAGAAACAAAAAATCTAATTGTATAAATGAATCCCTTTTTTTTTTTTACAATAATCAATAAATAATATATGTATCGATATATTAAAACGACACGTACTAACAAAAAAAAAAGAGAAGAATTTTTATAAGTTTACCAAAAATGGAAGTTGACAATAACATGGGCTGTAGGTCTCATTTGCAATAGTTACTAACTCATTATGTAAAAAAAAGGATTTATTTATTTATTTATTTTCTTTGCTATATAGTGACCAGAGATGGGTTAGTTAACTTTGGGATTTGTGGCAAATTATTTTTGGGAGAAACATGTGGTGTTATTAATTAATCACCACACTTAATAATTCTCTCTTTTCTCTATACTTAAAAACCCAAGAAGTTTTCACTAAGTAAAATCTAGAAAGAGCAGTGTTCAAAAATGACTTAAAAAGTAAAAACCTTTTAATTTTTAATTTTTAATTTTTTTTAACACAGTAGTTGTAATTTGGACCAAAGTGAAAAATGAGTGCAGTTTTGCAGTGTGTGACAGACATTTTTCACCAATAAACAAATAAGAGAATACAGACACAGAAGGATAACATTAAACGCGTTTTTTAGCTTTCTTCTTTTTATTCTTATCTTTTCTTTTCTTTGGTGCTTCTTTCGTGCTATTAAAATATTTTTTGGCGCGATTTTTATATTATAATTATGTTTATTTTAATTATTTAAAATATTTTACAAAATTTTAAAAAAATTTAAATAATTTATCGTATCGAAAACAAAGTTTAAACAAGTTATTACACGAAATGACTAATTTTTTTTAATGCTCGTAAAAAGAACCTATCTTAATATAATGTTATAATTATTTAGAATATTTTACAAATTTTTAGAAAATTTCGAATAATTTACCGTGCTGAAAACAACTTATTTGAACATAATTTTCGATACTATAAATTATTCAAAATTTTCTAAAAATTTAAAAAAATATTTTAAATAACTACAATATACTCTGTCATAAAAATAATAACGAAGACACACGAAGAGCTGATCCAATATTTCTGGCCCCTACCGTATAAACACCAATATATATATATAATAATTTTTTTTTGGTTTGAAGTGTCTTTATGTATAAATGTTGAGCCATAAAGTTTGGTTATATAAGGTGGTAGTCAACCATGGGAACAAACACAGGGCTCGAGAATGACAGAAACAGAGGTACAACAATTATTGGGACTCGTATACTATCATTCATTTTTTTCTTTCTTTTTTTTTTTCTCTTCACTGCAAAACACCAAAAACTGGTTCCCTTTTTCTTCTTTATTACTCTTCTCTCTCTCTCTCTCTCTCTCGCTTTTTCTCTTGGGTCCTTTTATCTTCCCAATTCCTTTCTTAAAGCGCGTGTGTGTATATATATATATATATATAGATATATACATGTAATTATATGAAAGAAAAAAATATCAGAGATATATAAAGGGGAATTCTTCGACATGGCGAAGCTCTCAGTATTCTCGACCTAACCCGTAAATAGTTTTTGGTGTGATTTTTTTTATAATCGTGTATATTGTAGCTATTTAGAGTATTCTGTAAATTTTCAGAAAATTTTGAATAGTTTATAGTACTGAAAACTAAGTTCAAACATATTGTTGTACGCGTGACTAATTTTTTTATGCGCGTAGAAAACAACATGTTTGAACCTAGTTTTCAGTACTGTAAACTATTCGGAATTTTCTGAAAATTTGTAAGATGCTCAAAATAGCTACAATATATATGGGCATAAAAAAAATTACATCAAAAATTATTTACGGATTGAGAAACACTGAAAATCTTATCGGTAAGGCTTAAAGTGAACCCTATAAAAAAAGTTGTTCTCTATGTATATATAGTTATGTTTCGATAAGACATTGGAATTTGTCTCACCAATTGGTTTATTTTTGCATGAAGATGATGTTATGTTATATAAAGTTGTTACGTTACGTAGCACCTTAAACGTCATTATTAAGAAATAAAGATAATTAATTATATGATAATGTTGATTAATGTTAATAATCGAATCGATTGGATTGGATTGGATATGGTTGTAGTATTTGATATGATTTGTTGTGTAGCTTGAAATGAAAGGTGTCCTCCATCAAATGGTTGATTCAAACATTTCATTGACAATATTAATCGGTGTGGGGGGTAATCAGGGAGATCCAGTACTAGGTACTACTGCCTTTTACATTATTTGAAAAATCAGTCTTCGTTTGACTCTTTCTTTTTTTTTTTTTTTTGTAAATATATATAAAAATAAACAATTAAGGAGAAAAATCTAATATATATATACATGGAATTTCTTAAATAGGGCTTTAAGCCCTAGTGGTGGAGCTCAGTGTTTTTAATCCGTGAATAGTTTTCGGCGCGATTTTTTTTATGACTGTGTATGTTGTAGCTATTTAGAGCATCAGGCAAAGTTTCATAAAATTCTGAATAGTTTACAGTACCGAAAACTAAGTTCAAACATATTGTTGCACGCGTGACTAATTTTTTTTATGCGAGTGGAAAGCAACATGTTTAAACCTAGTTTTCAGTACGGTAAACTATTCATAATTTTTTGAAAATTTGCATGATGCTCTAAATAGCTACAATATGCACGCTCATAAAAAAAAATCATGCCGAAAACTGTTCACGGGTCGAGAAACACTGAGAGCCCTACCAGTAAAGCTTAAAATGAAGCCCCTATAGAATAATTGTCTTATATATATATCATCATTGTTGAAGGAAAATATTGCATACACAATGTGAAATAAGGGTTATTATTTTTTGAGTCTCGATATTTGACACTTTAGGTGTCCAACATCACATGAGGTGTTACCCTATAATTGTTTAGCGATACATCATAATACTTATTAAATTCAAATTTGTGAGACTCGATATTGAATTGCACCAATAGCAGTATGTCACCTCCTTGTGGTGTTGGTCACCAGTGGTGTTCCTTAACAATTCTCTTGTTTTTGCCCTTACTGTATGAACGTTTTCTATTTTTTGTATTTTGAGAAATTATAACCCAATTTTTTTGTATGACAACGTATATAATAGTTAGTAATAATATGCATCCCGTCAATTTTTTGATAATTTTTTAATAATTTACTGTGCCGAAATCATAGTTCAAATAATATTTTTCTATGCGTATAAAAAAATTAGGCACACATGCAACTGACTATTTGAACTCTGAATTTTGCACCATAAATTATTTGAATTTTTCTTAAAATTTGCGGGATATCTGTTATAACTATCATGCTAAAAAAAAATGTTATAATTTTTTCAAGTGCCAAAAATAGGAAACACTCCTACGGAATGAGCAAACATGATGTCATTACCTAAGAAAATTCTTATACTATTTTTGTTGTTTTTTTTTTACTTTTTTATGTTCCCCGTTTTTTTTTTCAAAAATATTATTTTCAAAGTTTTTTATTTACAAAATGTGGTGTCAAAAAAGCAACTAAAAATAACAATTGGACAATATCTAAACATCAATCCAATGCATATTAACACATTCAAAAATAATTAAAAAATAACAATTAGACAACAATTAGAAGTCGACCCATTGAATACTAACACGTTTTTAAAAAAATTCAAAATATATCTAAAAACCACTAAATATCAATTAGATATCAACATAACAACCATAAATAAATTTAAACAACATAAAAACAACTATATATAAACTTAAATAACTAAAAAACAATACAAAAGACGAAAAACATGCAAAACCGTAAAAATTTTCTTAAAATTGAAAAAAAAAATTGTCAATCCATAAAGATGTAATTTTTTAGCAAAATTAAGTGTATTTTGTAAATTTCCCGATAATTAATTACTTAAACGATCATGTTAAAACAATCAAAATTTTATTTTCATGGAAAAAAATATATTATTATTTTTATTATAAGTTGTAGTTTGGCTCCAAAATTTTGAAGGAAAGGACGTGTATGGGCCTCCATATGCATGTCGGATATGCATGCATGTTATATCAATGTCTCAAGTAGATAAAACATCATCAAAAACTTACAAAAGGCAAAAAGTTTCTATATAATCTCTTGATCATATTCACACTAAATGTCCAAACATATTTTTCTTAATTTCAGAAAAGATATATTTATCTTCTTTTTTATTTTTGAAAGAATTATGGAGAAAAAAAATCCTCCAATTAGTATATTTCAAGTTATTTAATAATTTGTTACATAATATAAAAATATTTAAGAGATACACTAATAGTATCCAACATGACGTAACGTGACATAACATATTATTATATAAGATTCGATACTTAATTATACCAATTAATATTTGACGGTATTGGTTTTTTCAAATTATTTAGTAATTATTGTTACATAGTATAATTGTTTAGCCACATTTTTTTTGTGACTTGAGTGAAAATTTATTTATTATCTTACATATGACTATAAATTTGAATAAAAAGAAATAGAATTTATTATATATATACATATTGAGTGATGTGTCATATGCTTGCCGGTTAAGAAAAAAATAAGTTTTCATATATAATGAGAATTATTTAACGATATTTATAGTATCAAAAATATCTTAGGACTAGTATTTAAACTTGAAGGTACGTGTATATTTTGAGTTACCTTTTTTCTTATAGTCAAATTTATTATTGGGTAAATTATATCATCAATGAGTGATTGTAACATTATTTTGTTTTGACATGGCACTATCAATTGACAGGATATTAATTAATTCAAAATTATTGTGGTTAAAAAGGACTATCATCGTAACCTAACTCATCATAATAGAACATTTATATATCTGTAAATGTATGAAAATTTGAATCTAAATTACTAATTTGAAAAAACAATAGAAGGGTCTCTTTGACTAATGCTAGAGACAAATTTTATATACATACCACACACACACACAAAATATGTACACAGGGTGTTATTTTTTCAATCATGAAAATAATGTAGCTTTACCATAATATCTCTTCTATATAAAAATATGTAGATAATGGATTTTTTTTTATTTTAACAATTTATTTTGTTAATTTTAACGAAATATTTTAATATTTAATAGAATATACTTTTAAAATAAACTAAAAATAGATATTTATTAATTATATTAATATAAATTCAAATATTATAAAATATAATAATTATAATAATATTTAATATAAAACTACATATATAATAATTATATTAATATAAATTCAAATTCAAATATTATATAATATATAATACAATAATAGATATTTAATAATTATATTAATATAAATTTAAATGTTATAAAATATTATTATGATAATATTATATAATCCTATTTTTTCCTAATTATATTAATATGAATTCAAATATTCTAAAATATTATTATTATAATAATATTTAATACAAGATTATATATTTAATACTTATATTAATATAAATTTAAATATTATAAAATTATCATTTATATTTACAAATATTGTCATATTATATATAGTTAAAAAATCATAAACAATGTTTTGGTTTAATTTTTCATTTAATATGTTTATACCATTTTTTTATATATAATATTGTTTATTAATTTGAAATTTATATGACAATGATACAAATTTAATAAAAATAATTAATAAATTCTATAAATAAAACTTAGTAAACGTGCATTGCACGTTGTATGTATCTAATATATATATATATAATTAGTCAAAGAGAGACAACTGCTTTCCTAATTTATTTTAAGTTTATGTATTGTTTTTTATATTTTTATAATTTTATTTTATATAACTTTTGTCATTTTTTCTCTTTATTATGTATAAATTTATGATAACATATTCTTATTTAATTTTCGCCTTTAAAAAAGAATCGAGTCCACCACTACATATGCCATTTGTGTGTGTATAAATCGAAAAAGTTTAGAGTAAGTTGCGTCTTCTTATTTTATTGGCAGGTTAAGATTCTGTTTTAGGTACGTAAATCAATTATGGCTCTAGGTTTTTTATTGACAGTGTTTATTATAGTCATAGCAAATTTCTTGTAAATTTTTTAGAAATTTTGTATAATTTAGGATATCGAAATCAGGGTTCAAACAATTTGTTTTACACGAGTTTAAAAGAAATAGACATACATGTAATAAATTGTTTAAATCCTAATTTTACACTGTAAATTATTCAAAATTTCCAAAACATTTGCAAGAGATCTATTATAACTACAATAATTAATTTACATGTCTAAAGGAGGGTTGTGCCCTACCAGTAAAGTAAAAAAGTGTATCTTATTGTAAATTTTTCCAAAATATATAGTGTAGGAATGTTCATCGGTCGGTGTGGTTGGGTCATAAGAGATTTTAATCAACCCAATGTAAAAGTTAGGTTGCAAAAATCCAACACTAACCCGTGCAATTAAGAAAAAAATATTAATCCGTCCAATGTTTTAGGCGATTTGATCGGGTTAATCCGCCCAAACTAATTTTAAGTTTTTATTAATGTTCAAATAATTAGATTCAATCAACTAAACATATAGTATGCATCTTCCAAACTAAGACATATTATTCCAAATTGAAACTTTAAAACATTATTCTAAAATCATTGTTAAGAATTTAAAAATAATATTTAATATGACATATAATATATCTTCTATATAAAAAAAGTGTGTAGATAACATAAATTATTGATTTTAATGGTTTCTTTTGTTAACTTTAATGGAATATTTCAAACATTTAACGGAATAAATTCAGATATTATAAAATATTATTAGATATATTAATAAAAATTTAAATGTTATAAAATATCATTAGATATTAAATAATTATATTAGTATAAATTCAAATGTTATAAAATATTATTATAATAATATATAATACATAATATATACATTATATATATGTTGTGTGTGTAAAAATAGTATAACAGTGTAACTAAATAAAAAATTAGAATGACATTTATCTTTAATCAAGAATAAATAAGTTTATTTAATGTGTGATTTGAATAATATTATGATTATGTTGTACGTTAAATAAGTTAGTTTGTGATCCAAAATGTCATCGTATTATTTTTTTATAAAAAAAAACATAAACAATGTTTTGATTTATTTTTTATTTTAATATATTTATGTCATTCTTTTATATATAATATTATTTATTTATTTAAAATTTATATGACAATCATAAAAACTCAATAAAAATAATTAATTATTTTTCTAAATAAAACTAAACAATTATGCATTGCACATTGATTGCACGTAGTTGTAATAATATATGTATAAATGAAAAAAAAAAACTCTTAATCGGTTTATTCTGGTTATAATAGACAGATTAGTATAATTCTCTAAATTTTTAGTGGGTTATTAGAATTGTACTTTTTACCCGTCTTTTCAGTTTGGTTTGGACGGTTTGCAAAATCCTAATAAATAGTGTGTAACAAGATTATTACTAATATATTACACATCATGCACAGTTGGAAGCCTTTGGAAAAAATAAAATAAATGTAATTTCTAAAAACCATAAATGTTATTAGATTGATTTTCTTTATATGATCTAGATTCGGTCTTTGGGCGTTCTTCTAAGCCAGCTGTAATTAGAAAAGTTGATAAGGACACTTTAACCTTAACACATTTTGCTTCAATTTCGCTCAAAAACCGGATCACTTTTGTATTTATTGGGTTACCCAGCTTTTGGGCAACACCACTCACTCACCATCCCAACTTCACTTCACTTCACTATAGAACTAATACTATTCCCATTTTTATCTTATTCATAAAATAAAATAAAATATATTCCAAACTATGGCTTTTCAAATTTGTTAATTTCTCATTAATTAGTATTTTTTTAGGATAATTATATATAGATTTCGATTGTAATATTTTAATAATTGTTTATTAAGGAATAATAATCCGATATTTTCTTTATACTCTTGACTGAACTCTTCTACAAAGTTTCATTAATTATATATATATATAATATTATATAAAATAAAGTGGTTTACAGTTGTTTATATTCCTAATAATAGTGAGAGTATTCATGTACTATAAAATGCATTGAGTTGAAAAATTGACCAATATTAGGTGTTCAAGTATTTAATGACATAGAATAGAGAGAGATATATAAGAGAAAGAGAAAGAGAAAAAGAGAGAGAGTGAACCTTTTTCTCATCAAGAATCTCTCAATAGTAATAGTTTGTCTTTCTTTTTTGACGAAAAATGCTTTTTCAAATAGATACAAAAAGCAACTTATTATATGTTATTATGAAGTTATTAGTTAACACAGTCCTTTTTTTTTTTTAAATAAAAAATACAAAATAAAAAATAAACATGTAATTATGTATAGTTAATTAATAGCAGACTGATTAATTGCACTTTGTTTATTATTCATGAACAGAACTAGAGAGTGTGTAATTAATAGTATGTTATGATAATATAACTAAATATTTGTGGATGAAAATCTTTCTAATTAAGATAAAGCTATATTAATATTTTATTAATTAATTAAGGCTTAAAGGGGGAAAAAGAATTAGAAGAAGTGTGCATGTGTTGATTTAACACATGTACAAGTTAGACTTAGAGAAGCAATTAATTGCTTTTACGGTTCAACTAATTCTAACTTTATAATCAGTTCTTGAAAAGTCAAAATAATTTTTATTTTATTTTTTTAAACAAAAAAAAGAGTTATAATTACGGGACCAAGCAGGAACTAATTACTTTTGACGAAAGTTATCACAATAAAATAAAATACTTTACAAAGTATATAAATGAGAGAAACGCTTTGTTGAAGTTTTTGCAGATAAAATGGAAACTAAGAAGAAGCTGATCGTGCTTAATTAATAATTAATATGCATCTAATCATAATTTTGTTCAATCTAATCATATCATGAGAAAAGGCCAAAACAGAGATTGATGAGGTGGCATTAGCTGAGTGGGTGCACATGGGAAACCCTTCTTTTATGGAGTGGGACTGATTACCTACAAAAGGGTCTGGTCTCACTCGATCGATCGATCTCACATAACATAACATAACATTAATTATAATTTGTACAAGTTTTTATTATTTTAAGTTATACCAACTTCGACTGTTACATGAGAATATTGGCCTTTAAAAAGACAACGTTTTCTCCATGCATATAATAATAAATTCTTACTTATTTTGTCAAATCGGCCACTCTCTATGGGAAACTATATATGAATTCGATAAAACAACAACATTTATAGTTATTTAGACTAGTGTATACATATAATAATAATCAATATTCTTTATAATTATATATTATATTTATATTGGATCATATAACAATACCCTACCATGACAAAGCATTAAATTTTTATATGCTTTATAGAAATATATATATATATATCATATTTGCTAAATGACTAACACTGCATGAGATGGGATGTTAGCAATAACTCATAATATTTATTAAATTAAAATGTGTAGAACTTGATATAAGTATGTATGTAGATAACTAAAACGTGTTAATTAATATAATAGAAACTTAATTTTTTGATGGTTTACTGCAGAAAATGTAATTACTTTTACTTCATTACATGATACACCGAATATGTATTATACTATATAACATATCAATGAATTAATGATTCTCATTCTATTTACAACATCAATCACTGACATGACATAATTTATCGAAAAAAATAGTACTTTTGGCATCTGCGCACAACTCTTAAGTTTTTTATCTTCTTAATCTATATCATTGACGGTACATTCTTACTACAACACTCTCAAAGAAAGAAGTGTCGAACATCTTCACACGAGGGGACAAGATCGAGTACACCGACTCGGGAGACCGAAAAATACGCCACTTGATTCAAGGGGACAATATATATTAAAACGACCGAAAATAGATGATCATCATAATGTTATTTATAAATAACAAAATAATAATGAGGCTAATAATTAGAAGACATATACCATGAGTTTTAGTTCCAATAAATAAGAGTAAAGATGAATAGTATTGTAGTGTGAATTTGGGAATGAGCTAGGTTTTTTAAGGGTTATATAGCTCACGCACTCACAATGACACAACACAACCCACCTTAAGAAAACCATTTAGAAGTGTGTGATCATGTATTGGTCAGTTGATGACTCATATAAAGACTCACTTTTTATGGAACGTCTAACGTTTTATAGATTTTGCAATTTTGGAACTCTATATATAGTACTGCATTCTTACATAATCACCTATATCATATATCTACAGAATTTAACCTCATATGTATAAATTTATAATTAAATTTGTACCACTTTTTTTGTTTGTATATATAGATCTACCTATATATATATATGCTTCAATGCCTTCGTTTATATAAATATATATACATTTATTTTATTATCTAAAATAAAACTATAACTAAAAACATAACAATATCTTTTGTTGATATAGTTATATTAAGACTAAATTGTATTTTTGTGACTAAACTTTTTATCTACAAATTTACATAATTTTAACTATTTTTTTTTGGTTTTATTTATTAATCTAATATGTAGTTCGTTTGGAATTGGATGTATGATATTTGGTCCATGTCATCGTGGGTCCACGTGGAAAGTGGGTCCCATAAACGCATGATATATAGTTAGGGTGTGGTTTCCCTTCCAAGTGGACTGTCACGCCCCCAATGATGCGAGTGGGACCCAAAATTTCAAGTCCTATTATTGTAAGAAAATAAATACTAATTGATTAAGTAAATAATAATAATAATAATAATTATCTTAGTATAATCATTAATATTCAAATTAAAATAGTTCCCAATTAAACACGACTGTACGGCCTCACAATCTCTGTCATAGCCCTCACTCGCCGGTATTGCAGGCCGGCGGAGCCTGTGAGCCACATTTAATCATTCATTTAACAACGTCAAATATTTACACACACTCCATGTGAAAAGACGAAAATACCCTCAAATTCAAATAGTCAACTCCTACTACAAACACAAACACAAACACACACATAAATATATATATATAAATATTTATGCCAATTTTTTTTTTATGCTCCCTAAAAAGAAATTGCACGTAATTTAAGAAATTAACACCACGGTTGGTCCCCCATTGTTAAATTAATTATTTTTTCTCGCTTAAATTAATTTTTGAAAAATAAATAAATTAATGTAAATTATAAAAGTACGAGGAGAGGTGGCGCTGTGTTCCCCTATGTGACCACAATTTAAACAAAAGGGGTATTGATTAATTTTTATTTATTTAGAAATTCGATGAAATACTCCTCTTTTTCACTGCCCGAATCTCTCTACCTCAATAAACTAATCAAATACACTTTATTTATTTTTAATTTATTTGTTTATAAAATTTCAAAATTGCATCCACGCATATACATATGTCCGTATCAAAGATAATGTATTTAAATTCCAAATTAAAAAATAAAAAATAGAAAAAGCAACAAAAATCTAATTCCCTTTGACAAAGAAGAAAAAAAAATGTGGTTACACTTGGCTACTACTAGTACTACCACTTTATATAATATTATTATTAGATGAAATATGAGTATTAATTGGAAATTAGAGAAGAAATAATATTAAATGGAATAAAAAAAAAAATAATAAAAATAATAAGAGAAGGGTCATTAAAGGAGAAGGAGTGTGACAGAAAAGTAGCGGGTTTTCCGGTGCAAAGGACGAAGAAGCAAAAGATGGTGCGGCGACACGTGGCGCGATGAGAACCGTTGGATGAGCATGCGAGGGATTTAGTTAGCGGTTGATCATTCCCTTTGGAGATGTGATCACAACACGCATAGATAGCTTAGCCAAACCAAAAGAGAAAGTTAGAGAGAGAGAGAGAGAGAGAGAGAGGGAGTTAGGGAGAGACTTAAATTTGGGGTTGCAGCTGTGCAGAGCAGTAGAGAGAGAAAGAGAGAGTGTGAGAAGAGAGAGAGGCATGGCGGCGTTGCAGAGAGAGAAACTTAATTGTGGTGCTTCTTAAATAAATGCCACACTTAAATTTAAGTTTATAAGAGAAACACAACAAACCCAACACAAAAACACATAAACACCACACTAGTGAGTAGTATTATACTAGTAGTGGTAGCAGTAGTTTATATATTTTGGGTCTAAAGAAAGAAGAAGAAGAATAAGAGAGAATTGAGTGTGTTTTTTGGGAGGGAGATTTATTAACCTTAGCTGCCTCCCAACAGTGTCTGATTCTCAAATAAACATGGATTTAAGATAGAGATTAGAGATTTCGAGGAGTACCCAGATGAGGATTTTGGGGTTTTGAAGGTCCAATTGGGAAGAGGGGGTATAACTTTTCTCTTTTTCTTCTCTTATTTTGAGGTGTGTTTCGTATCTGATGGATTTTCGGTCACAATTGGGGTCAGGGTCAGTATTAGTGGTGGAAATATGGCGGGGTTCTTCTCTTTAGGATCGTCTTCCACGTCTACACCGGCTTCTGCCGCCGCCGCCGCCGCCGCCACAACCAGAAGAGGTTCGACTAGCGCTGCCCAAGAAGAAGACGACGACAACAACAACCATAACCAGACCACTACTCACACCGGAATTCCAGGTCATCCGGAGACTTTTTTCTGGTACAACGTCAAGCAGCATAGTAACAACAACAACAGCAACAATCATGATCATCAGACTAATACGACCGCTACCTTCGAGCTCTGGCAACAACAACAACAACAGCAAGCTGCGCTTCTCCATCTCCAAACCATCCCCACTCGGTCTCACCACCACCACCACCAAGATCTTTACTCCTCTGCGGCGGCTCTAGGCGTTGGGCCTAGTAGTTACAGGAGTGTTGGTGGTGGTGGTGGTGCTTCGATCACCGTTGATTCTTCTGATGAGCATCAGTCTTCGTCGGCGAGGTTTATGATGATGAGGTCTTCTTCTTCTGGTGGTGGTGGTGCTGGTGGTGGTGGAGTAGTAGGAGGCGGAGTGAGCTGTCAGGATTGCGGGAACCAAGCGAAGAAAGATTGTATTCACATGAGGTGCAGAACCTGTTGTAAGAGCCGAGGTTATGACTGTCAAACTCATGTGAAGAGCACTTGGGTCCCCGCATCTAAGCGCCGAGAACGACAACAACAGCAACAACAGCTCTCTTCTCTCCAGCATCAACCGCATCAGCAACCCAAAAGGCTCAGAGATAATAATGCCTTGATGATTTCTTCTTCTCGATTGCAAACCAATACCTCATCAGGTACATATCTTACTATATATATAAATATATATTTATAACTCTGAAAGAGAGAATTCAATAGAAAGAGAGAGAGAAGAGAGGGTTTCAAAAGTTTGAACTTTTAGTAAGAGTACTACATAGATATATGTTTATATGTCTGTATTTGCTATACTATAATACTATACTATACTATTCAATATATCACCATATGATTTTATCGATTGCGTGCGAAAGAGAACCATTTACCTTCTCCTCTCTAGCTAACAACTAAACAAAACCCCATCTTTTTATATTTTTTTCGTTCTTTCTTTTGTCCCATACTCACTGTGATTCGGCAATCCCTGACGACTAGTCTTGAGGTTTCAAAGAAAGAGACTTTATATACATATTTTTTTGTTTTTAGTTTCATCTTTTATGCACAACGAAAATCAAGCTGTAGTTTTCATCGAAAGATCGTGATAATAGTACTGATGGTTTTTGAGTTGCATATAGGCATGGAAGTTGGCAACTTTCCGGCTGAAGTAAGCTCACAAGCGTTATTTCGATGCGTCAAAGTGAGCTCCATGGAAGATAATGATGATCAGTATGCATATCAGACGGCTGTGAACATCGGCGGCCACGTGTTCAAGGGAATTCTCTACGACCATGGCCCCGAATCCAACTACAACATGGGTGGCGAAACCTCCTCCGGTGGCGGCGGCGGTGGTGGTGGTGGTGGGAATCAAGTTCAGCCTTTGGATCTTATCACAGTTGCTGCCACGGCCAGTACTGCCGCCGGAGCAACCGAAGCTTCTCCGTCTGGAGCGTTTGATCCTTCTTCTCTATACCAACAACCTCCTCTCAACACTTACATAGCTGGTACGCAATTCTTCCTACCTCCAAGATCTTGATCATCATGAGATCGTGATGGTGATGATGATGACGATGATGATGATAATGATATGATCATCACCTAAGCCCTACTCATCATTCTATCATATTCATCTTCTTTTTCTTCTTCTTCTACTTCACCAAACTTTCGATTATTCAAAGCTGTTTTAAGCTCTAGATTATAAACATCAATTAATGTAGTAACATTTGACAAAGCAAAAGTATATCAGAGAGTTAACTACTAGCTATATATATATATAGCTCTAGGATGATGAGTACTAAAATTTAAAGAATGGTGATCGAGTACGAGTGGAATTGATCAATGGATATATGGATCATTATTATCCATATGCGGATATCATGATCTTTGTTGATTTGTTCTTTGTTTTTATTAATTTTGTGCAAAAAAAAAAAAAAAATCTTGAAAGTGGTTATTCTCAAACACGATATTAATCTTCTTTTTGGATAGAGATCATGGTGGAATCAAATGAAATGGAATGGAATGTGTTATTTCTTGTTATAGTACTATTTCATCTTTTTATATAAATATACACATATATATAAATATATATTTAACTCTTCTGGTTGAATTCGATTTAGTCTTTGTTTCTGATTGGTTTTGAATTTCGAAGCTGCTTTTTCCCTGTTTATCCGTATGCATGTTTGCCGGTTTGAAATGGGATATTGTAACTGGGGTTTCGTCTCTTGTTGGCCAAACTATAACTATGCAAAATTAAATTCAAAATTCTTTTTTCCCTCTTGGTATGGGCAGTGTCTAGTCCAGCCATGCATTATACTACCAGCATTCAAGTCCAAAAGTTAATGTAGAAATATACACTCTTTCCCTTGTGCTATACATACATATAAATTTCAATATATATATAAATATAAACACTTGCTATGTTGATGTGACTTTTAATGTTGAAATGGGAAATATTGCTTTTTTCATCTGGTAATATGGTTGATGAACCTGCAGGAAATTAAGTGTATATTCGTCTTTAAATGCTAATATATATATATATACATATGTAGATGCTTATAGTAACGTTCCTCAATCATGAGTGAATATATAGAAATGTGGATGCAAAACAGAAAATTGAAAGCTTTTCCTTGTAATGTTTATAATGAATCGTGTCATTCTGACCATTACATGTTATCTTATTTTTTACATTATAATAATTTTATTTACATTTATAGATCTCATTAACTCCTCAGTTCATCAAGTCTTCCAGCATTAAAATTGGTTATTAGTCGTTTATTTAAATAATTTTTTCTTCTTACTTTTTCTACTGCTCTAGCCCGTTTTCTTAGGTAATATTATTATTATCTCATTAATGCTTATCGTGCTATACTCTCTTTATAGTGGTTGGTTTAGGGTAGATTCGTAGGGAGTTATTTTCTAAGATCATAATGATCCCTTAATTACTTGCCTCTGGTGTTTATATATATTTATATATATATAATTTTCTTTGGATTAATTCATCTCTATATTCACTTCATCTGTATTCGTTTATGACTCTTCCTATATTGTTCATATATATATTAAATGGAAAGAAAAAAAAAACTTATTTTTAAGTGGTTTTTGTTTAGCTAATAAGGAGAAAAATATAGCATTTTTCAATTTTTAATTAGGTTCTTGTGACAAGTAAGTTGAAGTTAAAATTTGGTAATGATGTGACTGAATAAAGTTTTGGTTTATATATAATATATTATTGTTGTTCAAGATTGTATTATTATGAACAAGTTGGATTTTAGTGAGAATTATCGTACGAGAAAGGGAATTAGAAAAAAGTTACAAAAACCTCTTGGCTAAAGGTCTGGTTTTTCAAATGGTTGTTGATTTGGGCGATGGATGTTATAGTGTAAATCTCGTTTTATTGCATAATTAAGTTTAATTTTTTTTATATATATATATTTATAGTTTGTACGCCGAAGTCGTCTTACTTTTCTTGGTTGAAATTAGGTGATTAATACTACTGGCATTAATTAATTTCAAATTGGTATTATTTATGGATTAAATCTTGTGATTCTTCCCAGTCTCATTTATATATACATATATATATATATGTTCTACTAGAACAAACTAAGCAATAAGTAAAAATCACTCAAAAAGGTTATCCCAGGCAATTCTTTAACAAATTTTATAAGATTTTACTATTGATATGCATAGGCATATTCCTGGTAAATTTACCAATTATTCTAGCATGTGAAAATATATACATTATGATGATGATGAAGCTGACAACAGAAATTAATTTACGAAAATATTTATTTATTTATTTATTTTTGTCTATAAAACAATAGAGCTCATTTGAAATATAAATAATAAGATCAAATGATATGTGCACTTAAATATAAATATTAGACACAATAAAAAATAAATTAAATTAACACATTGAGTAATCACTTGTATTTACAAAAAATAAAGGGTATAAGTGTCTCATTATATATAATAGGTCATAGGTGATCATCTATGTGTGAGGCTCAGTAAGGTAGTACTATGTGTGTTTGTGTATAAATATTACTAAGGGTAATTCGGGAATTATTGAGGGTAATTTCTATATATAGTTCATGTCAGAAGTCACGCGACTCATCGGGGTTAGATTTTTGAGGTCATTAATTAACGATGTGAAGTTTAAAAAAAAATTATATAAATATATATATATATTTTTCTAGCCAGTAAAAGAAGCTTTTAATCAATAACCTCTAATAAGTTTTGAATATGGTCAATTATTATTATGACAATCACTGTTTGTATAAGAAGAATTATATTAATATATATTATCACGTTTTGTCAGTATTATATATGTATCAGAATATTCATTTTTGCGTTGAAATAATATGAAATATTAAATATGCCAAGTGGTATATAATGCAAATATAATCTATAGCTATAGCTCAAGTTACATTTAAATTTTGCATGTTTAATAAAATCAAGAGTTAGATTATAATATCATGATGATTAATATTATATACAATTAGACTCTTATTTAAATTCTAGCTATATAGACTAACATATTTTAAAAATATATATATAATAAGCATGGTGAGTCTTCTTCTTTTTTCTTTTTGGTGAAATGATATCTTATTTATTAATTAGTGTCTTATCAAAACCACTGCAACTTTGTGGAATATGCAATGTGACATTTCATTTGTGTGCTCTTAAAACTATGCAACTGATTGTTACATAATCCCAAAAAAAAAATAAAGAATTACTTATTTGATTCCCTTTGTCTCACTTCAAATTCTAATCAAACTGATTTTTTTGCCTAACTGAAAATATGCTTCAAACTCATCAATTCTTTCTCTACCTATAATATACCTACCCTAGATTAATTAAATATTTATATTCATTATTTCACTTCATTAGTTTAAGTTAAGAATGTGAATTTTTTTTATAACAAATAGGGGAGAAGGGGCTACCAGTATGGCTCCTTTTTCTCAGTGTTACCATGAGAGTTTCAACTCCGACCCTATTTATATTAGAGTAATGATACGTGCTCTCAAATTATGCATTCAAACATTATAACAGTGAGTCTTAATTTTAATAAACGTGATTAGTTAGGATAAACTACCACATTAATGAGTGTATATTTTGGGTGCACATATCATTAATCTTTATATTAATACTAATATTAAGAATGTGTATTAATACTAATAAATTTATACTATGATCTTTTTTTTTACAGTCCACATGCATGCATGAACAACTCATGTGCAAACTTCCAATGAAAATATGTCCAAATTATCTCACTTTTCTTATGATGCTAATAATTGAAATTTTTATTTATTTTTTATGTGTAAAGTCTTGTAATAATAACTTGGTAATATTAAAAAAATTAGGGAAGGTAGGTGGAGATTGTCTCCACCACAAATTTAGGGCTTTTGAGAGAAAAATATCAAAATTTCTACTGCTGAGAGAACAGTGGTACTATATATATACTGCGATGCAGCTGTTTAATTTGATTTATGTCTCATTTCTTCTAGTAAAAACCATATACAAATATAATAATATGTTTACTAATTAAAGAAAAATCATATGAAAATGAATATTATTATTACTATAAAAAATTATTATTGTACTGATTTCGAGTACTTAGTGTACACGGCCATATATACATATATATGTTTAATTAATTTTTTTTTCTTTCCCAAAATTAATAAAACTCCCACTTTTCTCGGATTCTCATGTTTCCTTGAGCAGCACAAATTAAGAGGAATAATTACAAAATATTCCTTCTTTTAATATATATATTTCTTAACCAAGAGAATGATATTCCTTCATCAACTTGTTACTGAAGTTATATTACTACTTGCTAAAGCTAAGTTTTAATTATATAAACAACAAATATATATATATATACATATGAGTGTGTTTTTTATATTCCAAAAAGGAAAAATCATAAGAAAGAATCAATTTTTTGATGATCTTAGACAAAAAGACTTAACCTTTTTCTACACATAATTAGCCCTAGCCTAGCACTACTACTACTACTACTATACACATATATATAGTGGGCACCCAAAACTACATGAAATGTTAAGTTTTATTTCATGTCACACAAACAAAATTTGTAATAATAACATAAGAAAGTAAAATATATATATATATTTATATAAATAAATTCACCTTTATTGGATTATTCACAGTAGCTAGTAGTGTAGTGGTAGTAGTCCGAACTCTTTAAACGACAATAGCTGAGTTGTGCTTTGCTTTAACTTGTTGATGTCGTTCATATATAGAGCCTATATATATAGCTATATAGCTGCTACTATATATATATATATATATAATTTTCTGGGCAACCTTTAAAAACAAAAAAACGCAAAATTAGCTTAAAGCTATCAATTAGGGGTTTTACTATGAAAAAATGAACAAAAATAGAAACAAAAAAAGAGAGATATTTAGAGTAAAAATTAAGAGAGAAAGAGAGAACTGTACGTACATGGATATGTATATATATATATCAACGATGAATTAAATTAGCGAAACTGAACCATTTTTGTGTATTGAAAAACCAGTAGTAGTGTACCAGCTTCTGAGAGAGCCATGATTATGGTCAAAAGTAGTAACTAAAGAAAAGTTAAGAAAAAAGAGCTCTCTTTCTTTGTGTTAGCTAGGGCATATTGTTGTGTTTTGTGATATACAGTAGAGCTCAGCTAGGTTGGGTTATTAGGATATTTTGAGCTGAGAAAGAAGGAGGGTTGAGGATGAGGAGGGGAGTATAGGGTGAGCCCAAAGAGTATGGAGTTTAATGCTTAGTTTCTCCAAAACCCAAATTTTGATTTTAAAAAAAGTGCTTTGCTATGTGGGCATCATTGGCTGTGGTCCCAAACAAGGTCTAAACTGTAAAAGCTTTCATGGAGTAGCTGTAGCTGTTTCAAAAACCCTACTTGTGTTTTCTGAGAAAGTTGGAGACAGCCCTGTATTTGGAGCAAACTGTGTTCAAATAATAATAATAATAAAAGGGTTTTTTTTTTTTTTTTTTTACAATTATTATTATTATTTAAAATAAAATTGGATAGTTGGTAAAGAAGGCTGCAAATTTAGATGTTATATCAGATGTGGCTTTTAAGGCACAAAAGTTTTGTGAAACCAATTAAGCTTGTTTTGTCTCATGAATCGTCTCTTCAATGGCCAGCCTTGTAGTCAGACTTTGTATATAAATATCTATATTTTTTCTTCATTTTTTGTCCAAAATAATGATGAAATATATGAATTAATTTTGAAAAAGATAATAATGGCATAATTAGAGAAAAAAGCAAAAGAACCACATTTTGCCGTTTTAAAGAGATCACTGGCTGTGATTGAAGAACTTTTTGTTGTTTGTTCATAAAGTTTATCCAGTTTCTTAAGTACGTGACTTCTGTAAAAACGTTGTGGAAGTATTTTTTATTTATTTATTTATTTTTTTGGGAAGGAAAAAATAAAAGAGGAAAAGTCTACTCCATATAATCACCCTTTATTGTACGACTCTTATCTATTGTACTGTAGTTGGATTCTATTACAACATTACTTCAGATTTTTTGTGTAAACTCAATTTAAAAAAAAAAAAACTTGTTAACAAAAACATCAAAAGTGATCACAAATTTAATTTATCATAATTATAATAATATACCATCATCATATGTATATACACACACAAACATAGCTTGAATAGAACGAAGTATCTCATAGCTTTTTACCTTTTGTTGTATGGATAATGTTGTACATCTCTCTCTCTCTAGAAGCTATATATATATATTAGCTCAGCTAATAAGATCTCCCACAGTCTTAGGAGAAAGAATATTGACCAATAAGTTTGATTAAAAAATGTATTATTATTTGTAAAGATTAATTATAAAAGATGTACCAATGAAGAAAAAAAAAGGTGAAAAAGAAAACCTCTCTACTTAAAGTTCTATATATATATATATCTATATATTATTTAAAGAAACTTTTTTTAATTAAAAAAATAAACAAAGTCGGTGCCACACCATACAATTAGGTCATTATTAGGAGAGATGATTGTCTAGTTTGTAGGAGTATATATATATTTATATATATATATATTTTGGTAGATGATGACTGGATTGATATATCAAATTTATGAAACTTTTTTACATAATTAAAAAATATATTTATTTATTTTTTTCCTTCAATGTTATCTGTCTGCCAATTTATATAAATTTACAAATTTTCAAAATGTACTTGTTGACTTACCCAAATGACCAAATTTAACAGCTCCAAGTTCAATTACTTAGACCTAGTTATACCTACCTTGTACCAATAATATAAATAAATCCTAGAATAAAGACTACACAGACCAATAATTATACAAGCTAGCTAGGTTATTACTTTTGACATAATTTTCTTCTCTTTAATTTGTTTCCCATGTTTATATTAATATATATATAAGAGATTTCTCCTATATAGTTTCACTTTAAGCGTGAATAATTTTTGTTATGACCGTGTATATTGTAGCTATTTAGAGTATCCTGCAAATTTTCAGAAAATTCCGAATAGTTTACAATACCGAAAACTAAGTTCAAACATGTTGTTGCACGCGTGACTAATTTTTTTATGCGCGTGGAAAACAACATGTTTGAACCTAGTTTTCGGTACTGTAAACTATTCAGAATTTTCATAAAATTTGCAGGATGCTCTAAATAGCTACAATATACACGGTCATAAAAAAAATCGTACCGAAAACTATTCAGGGGTCGATAAATACTAAGAACTCTACTGGTAGGGCTTAAAGTGAAGCGTCTTGTCCTATATATGTATATATATTATAACTACAAATAATACAATTTGGTGCTGTGTCTGCTTTTCTAAGCAAGTTGATTAGTGCAATATCACTAGATGAGTGAGTAGTGTGTAAGAGTAAGATCCTTCACTTCTGTCTCCCTTTGTGTTAGATTTTTGAGTAGCTATTCCTATTATTAGGGCTTAGCTATTATTATTATTTTATTGATTATATCTATATATATATATTTCTTTCACTCCAATAATTGTACTTTGGTTTTACACCATTTGTGCTGCACCAACAATTTGAGAATCTCCACCTTTGTGTGGCCTTTAAGCATAATAATCAGAATAGTTTTATTGTATTGGTCGATTCACAAATCTCTCACTGAATCAAAAATCTAGATTTTGCCTGATTTTATTATATATATATGTACTGTTTTTTCACTCTCTCCTTCCTCGTAATTATGTGTCTTTATTCCACTAAGTATATATATCATTATATATATATATATTCTTGATTAATTATTCATAGCTATAGCTGCATGCATGCCTTTAGATTTTAGGGTTTTTAATAGTGATTATGATTTGGTACAAAGTGAAGAGATGAGTACTATGCTTTAGTACTGTGGCTATGTTCATGCAACTTCTAAATAAATATTTTTGGGTTTCTGGTACTGTATCAGAATTTACTATTCTTCAATTCAGTTACTGATTCACTATTTAGTCATGACAAAACAATAAATAACCTCTATATAGTGGTAGAAGTAATGAGGTTCCTTTTTCCAAAATCAGTTAAACTAGTGGCAAAATTATAATAAAACTTGTTTTTTTTAAGAAAAAAAAAACTCATTTTCGTGATCAATTTAATATTTCAAATAAATTTTTTTCAGTTTTTCTATAACTTCTAATAGAGTGATTTTATATATATATATTAATTACTATAGTCAACTGAACTGATCTTAGGAAATTAAGGACGTCCTTTTTGGCAATTAAATATTAATTTAAGGAGTTTTTTTTTTTAAAGTTAATTTTGTTTTCCGAAACATAAAAAAATTGAATTATAAATTAACTCTGCAAGTGTTCTACAAACCTAGTAATGAATATATATATATGGAAATTCTATATTAGGGTTGCTACTTAGCCCTACCGGTAAGGATATTTTTATTTCCGACATATAAAGAAATTATAATGCAATTTTTTTTTATATGACATTGTATATTGTAATTATAATAGACATCTAACTAGTTTTTGAAAACTAATTTACAATGTCTAAAACAGGATTCGAACAATCAAATTTGAACTCTTGTTTTTGGTATTATAAATATTTATAATTTTCAAAAATTAATAAGATATCTACTATAATTACAATATACAATGTCATATAAAAAAAATTAGCTACATGCCGGAAATAGAAATACCCTTAATGATAGGGGCTAAACTAGCACCCTACTATATATCAATTTCCCAAAATATTTACCCAAATTTTAAAGCATATTAATGGACAATAATTCTTCAAAAAAAATGCATTGTAATTATTTTATTAGCGAAACATATTTCGCAATATATTGAGTTTCATAAAGAATGTACACTCTACTTTTATCTTTTTTATTTACATTAAAATAGTTTGCTTAAATGATTTTAAAACAAGAATGGTATATCATATAGATATATATAATTTTCCATAGAAAACCTATATGTACTTTTGTTAAATTTTGGGAAAAAAACAACTTAGATTTAACGCGTACGACAACAAACTGGTCTTTTAGCAACTTCGGATATACCGCTGAAGACTCATTAGTCGCTGTTGTGGCTACATGTCACCGCTAATATGTTGTTGCTAAAAGTTCGATGCTAATAGTTATTATTAGCGACAGCAGACTATGTCGCCCCTAATACACCGGTTCATCAGAAAAGTAGTCATCGAACAAACGTTGGTGTCCTTCTACATGACCCTTATCAATGTGGGCTCTCTTTCTTCCTTGTCTTGTTGAGCTACCCCCATCCATGAGCGCTTTGAAATATTGATCATCATGATCGTCAGTACACTCTGCAATTATGATATCCTCTAGACTCATATTGTCGTATGGATTCGGAGAATTTGGCGAATCCATTGTCGAACTTAGAGTATATGATATTTGGGAATGAAAGATGAATGAGAGAGTAAAATGAAGGATTGAATGGAGAGTTGAGTAAAAGGAATATTGAAATTTGGTATTTATAGACATGGTGACATATATATGTAGCCATTAAAATAAAGAATAATTTATTTAAATAAAATAAAATACATAATAATGCGGTTGATAAAAATACATAACAATTACAACTTCAAGATATTATTCTTAATATAAGTACACAAGTTTTCATGATCTTTCTTTTGTTCAAGAGTCATGTGCGACGTGTCCATGATGAGATAATCCATGTATTTTGTCATCCTATTATCTTCTGCCTCTTTCTCCTTTATCGTCGCCAATTTCTCCAATGCAGATGCTTTCCGTTCACTAATCTCTATAAATCTAGTATTTGTGTCTTTTTTTTCCTTCCCTTTTCTCTCTGCTGCCTTTTGGCCAGTAGGGCGCACTTCACGTACTTCATCATCACTGAAGTCTGCATTGGAAGAAGAAGTAAATACCCCTGATTCTGACACCTTTGTTCTCTTACCACCTTTTGGTTGGTATATTGTATTGCTCATCCTTTAGCAATCTCCAACAGTCCACAAGCAGAAAATTTGAGTTGCTATTTTCATATTTGTACAATTAATGTGCATTCTCAAGAATTTGCTAATCAGACCAACCACTGTGATGTGCTTGTTGTACTCGTTTATAACACCCATTGAAACGCGCCACCTTTTGATTCATCTTGTTCCAATGATCTTTGCATTGCCTTCCAGTTCTTGCTTGCTCGCCTTTTTGGTTGGTGTTGTAGTATTCTGCAATCCGAGCCCAGAAATGTGTAGAAGTTTGGTCATTCCCCACAATGGCATCCTTAGATGTATTAAGCCATCCACTTATCAGAAGTATAGTGGCTTCCTTGCTCCATTTGACTTTACCTTTATGCCTTGATTCATCTTCATTGTGTAGAACTACATTTTCCAACCCTTCAACATCATGTTCAGGTTGGGTTTCAGAGGATGATATTTCACAATTCAAATCAATACTAGACTTTTCCATACTTGACCTGTAATTTCTTGAAATAATTTCGTGTTGGTGTAGGGAAGGCATATGAAAGGCATATGGTAGTGAATTTGGTTGTGTGAAGAATAGAGCTTGTTGGGGCGTCTCAAAAGAGCCAAAATTTTGAAAAGGGTATGAGGCTATGGGATAATTTTGAGAATTTAGAAAACTTTGGTTTAATTGAGAATATTGAAAATTTGGATTTTGGGGGTAGAAGGAGTATTTTGAAAATTTTGATTGAAATGAGAATATTGAAATTTTGGTTTTTGGGGGTTGGTATGTGGAGAATATGATGAATTTTGAGAATATTGAAAATTTGGATTTTGGGTGTTGGTATTTGGAAAATTTTGTGAATCCATTGGTAAGAAATTTTTTTTTGTGATATTGATAATTTGGAAGAAAAATGTATGAAATGGTGTGAAAATTGAATGAAATAGATGAGTATTTATAGAAGAAATTTTTTTAATATATTGACAATAATATAAACAGTAATAATTTATACCGTTTTTTACACCAACAATAATATTTTACTACATATAATATATATGTATAATTAAAAAAAAAAACAAAAAAACAAAGTAGCACTCCTTCAAAATTGAAAAGCCACCCTTCACTCCAATGATAAGCCATCAACCAATTAGGTAGCCTGTGAGAGAGCTATTTCTTTGACCACGGGCATTGGAGCTGCTCTTATGGGGTTTATCCTACAAAATACCACAGTATGTCAGGGGGTAGAGAGCGTGATGTCACCAAAAGTTTAAAATTAGAAGATTCTAACACTAGTAGGATACATGCCAAATGATCTTTAATGGAGAAGTTAGAATGAAGAAATTTGTTTTAGGCCTTATTTCTTATACATAAAATTAAACAAAATTTGAAGCCTTAGATTTATGCCAAATTTGTAACATGGATGAGCCGCCCTGTACTACTCAATAGTCCAAAGAAACCCCAAGACCGAAGAGGCCATCTTGGGATGAGACACAATCTATCTATGGTGTCCTCAGACTGTGCAAGGTGTGAACTTGAGGCCACAGAGACATATAGAACAAAGCCATGGAGAACTTCAACCAGAGCAGAGACCAAGAGCAACCCCCCCAATAGACTCACACTAGGTCAGAGAATCCATAAAACCCAGGTCGAGTTCAACCAATTGGGGTGATAAACCACCACCAACACTCTGCAAAATGACAAAATCTAAGGCCATATTCAAGAAAGGGAAGCACATTGAGTGTTGATGGCTATAGTAATGTTCTGTTTAACATGAAGTGGACAACAGGATGTTGTACGGTCGTGGTAGGTAATTCCCATGTTCATAGATGGGTAAGAAACAGTTGGTGGTAGTTGAAAAGGACAACTTTACAGCAATGGCTCTATCAATGAACTTGTCTGCTTATGTGATAGATGATAGTTCAAACCAGAAAGAGAACAGAATATATAAATATATTTATGTACTTATATAATAAATTCCACACGGGCTGGGCTCTGCAGAACATATCAAGTTTTCCAAAAATAAAAATAAAAAGTAAAGGTTAAAGGTAGTCCATTGTATTAAAAAGAAAAAACGGTATAAATTGTAACCCAAAATTTTTTAGAAGATGCCTTTGATTCAAGGTTACATTAGTTAATTTTTACAGGCAAAAAAGCTCTTGTAGTTGTAGAGGAGAGAAGCACATATTAACTGGAAACTGCATCAGGATGAACAAACTCAAAAGAAGGAAAGCTAGTCCTCTTAAGTTTTTCTTTAAATATAATTCCATAGGGTTCTAAGATCGTTGACCTGATGAATCAATCTCTCACCTCAGAAAGACAAATCTTCCAACTTTCCGCGCCATCACGCTTGCTTCCGTCGAACAGGCAGTTTCTTTAGTTTATATCCTAGTTTAGAGCCTTTGGTATTCACCGAGCACCTGATGAAGCCCGAGGTTTCCCCTTCCCAGAGTTTAGGTGCTGGGTAACAAATATGACACCCATTACAAGTATAAGGCAGCCAACCAGCGTGCTGAAGAAGAGGGCACCTGGTTGCCTGGTCTGGACAAAACCATAAACACCGGTGGAGGTCACCAGAATGAGGTCGGTCAGCCCATCATTTGAGAAGTCCTCACTGACCAATGCATGTGTAGGTGGTGCCGGGAGCTCTATTGATGCTAAAATACTTCCTCCTGGAGAAATAACTACAGCCTCTTGTTCTCCAGCTGCAAGGATCACTTCTCTATTATCATGAACACGCAAGGAAAATGCTTTAAGCGTAGGGATGACTGTACCAGCTTCCATCATCCCGGAGGGAGATGGAAGATTTGACCAAGTAGCAGCTGTTGAAAGATGCCACTGCCAATCAGCACCATGTCCATGCAAGCCTGGGGCGTATGATGTTACCTGAGAAAAGGCACAATGATACTAAACAAACCATCCAAACAAAAAACAGTGTCCTCTATACACTGCAGACCATAACTAGGAACCTCATATGTAAGTTCATGAAGGACAAGCATACCTCTCCCCGATTTGTCAAAAATACAACATCACCATGACTTCCCTTGCGATGCCTATGGCCATCATTTCTTGGTATGAGGATGGGTGTTGCTACCTCCACAGAGACTAAATCTTGACTTCGACCAAAGTGCCTACTAAATTCTGCATGCTGGAACAAGTTAAAAGGAGAATGATGACATATAGAGGCATTAAAAAGCTGTTCTCGCACTGGTACACCAGAGGTTGCCACGGCCCAACAAGGCCGCAGCACTTCCATAGATCCACTAACAACTGTCTGCACTGCCCCATTTCCCCCCACAGCCTGTGAAGTCAAACAAAATTAACATGGTTCAGCGAATATCGTCTACTCCCATGGGGCAGAACTTGCAAGTTGTAATATTATCTCCACAAAATCATTATAGAAATCATAAAAGTTTCATCACTCCCCCTTGCGAGTCTCAACTCAAAAATTAACCAACACTCACCAAAAGACTACTTTCTGTTAGACCTCCTATACTGTACACTTGTTCTAGGAGAAGGCCTACACAACACACCATTTGATTAGTTTTATTAACTGTGTTTAATGTCCTAGCTGTATTAATAGGATTAGTTCTAATATTTCTTGTAATGCTGACTGGATAAATGAAATGTATTAGTAGTGCTGACTGGACAAGTAAATTAACTAAGTCCAAGTCATTGAGGGGCTCCATCTAAATGTATAAATAGCCGAATAGGCTATGGGGAGAGGCGTGATTAGATTTGTGAAAGAAAAGAGATTTCTCTGTGTGGAGTTCCCAAGTGACTCATAAAATTGAATTAAGCATCTAAATCTTATCCACGTTTAATGTTTTCTAGTCTACACAACTCCATCCTAAGCTAAATCGTTGTTCTTTATGCCAAATCAGCCAGCAAGAATCAGACATCCAATAACTTTTAAGATTAGTGTGTAACCTTAACTAAATAATGTATCCAACACACTAGTGAAATGGTTGGATTCAGAAATCCAACCGCAGCAATAATTTATTGTGTCAATGGTTGTAAGACTTAATGAAGCCCAAATAAAAGAGAAGAGAAAGAAGAGTACGCACCTGTACATGATCTAGGACTCCATCACCATTAATATCAGCATGAAGGCCCCCTTCTTGAAGATGAAGCTGGCGTGATCAATGAATTTTTTTGTTAACATATGGAGAAATTATCTACAAAATATTAATACAAGCATATATATGTGTGTGTGTGAGAGAGAGAGAGAGAGAGAGAAAGAGGGGGAGATTAACCATTTTCTAATTTGAGTTACATAAATGTAAAAAAAAAAAATGAAGTGTAACTTCATGTGAGTGGCAGTTGATTAGAAAAATACTAACTCTACCTTGCAAACAGTGCGGCCAGTTGCCAGATGAACAGCTTCTATTCCTTCCTTCAGATGAGCCACAATGACATTGGGGAGCCACCAAAGCTGAGTGTAGTTTGTTATGGTGGGAATATAAGGTAAAGGCTGCAACAATAAAAGAAACAATGTAAGGAAAGGCACCCGTGAAACAAAACTGAAAACAGGCATTGCTGACAGCCTGACAAATCTGACCTTCTTTAATTTTGAGGACCCTGCACGCTCAGTAACTTTCCCGATTAAGTTTGGAATTTTCTTTGTTGAGTCCTTCCCGGGCCGATTCTTTTCCTCAGGCTTGTGGAAAGGTAAGGTAAGCGACTTTCCAGGTGTCTTCTTCAAGGTTTTCCTTTTATGCTTCCTGAAATGCGCTAGTTTTAACAAAGTATCCTCTCTCCTATCCTGATAATAGAAAATGACGTATCAAAAATCACTCACTGCCAAAGAAATAAAAAAATTGAGGAAAAAGAAGGAGTATAAATACTTATTAACGTACCCAGTGGTGTGGCATGACTCCAAGAATTGATTCTCTGAATTCCCTGCATTCATACTACAACTTGGCATGTTTTAGGGAGCTTATCTCATATAAAGAAGTCCAAATTATAGCAAAATTATGTTATACAAAAAGCAATAGGAGTATGCATGCATATGTCAGAGAGAGAGAGTATGTTCATAAGTTCATATGCATATTTAGGGTAATGTTACCTCATAAGCACACTTCAAACATTACTTGTAACGCATAATAGATCATAGTAAGGAGCAAGAGCTAAAGATATCATGCATCAAATATTGACAAACTGTTGTACATGGATTACCTCTCCTGGATGGCGACTATTCAGTGCCTGAACATCAAGCTTGTAGTTATGCTGAGGAATCAACCGTGATGCATCTGAAGAATGACCTTCAACATTCTAAACAAAAGAATTATGACATTAGTAAGTTAGCAGTGTCAGCATCTTAATTAGATGCTAGCCTAGAACGTTAGAGCAACTCCACATTTAAGCTCACTATACATAATTTAATTGCTAAATACTTTAAATAAAAATATAATAATATTAATAGCAAACAAAAAGAAAGAAGAATAAATAAAAGAACTTCCATTGTCTCACAGATAAATTAGTCAAGTTTACATTGACACGCAATCAAGAAGAACACATTTATCATAGAATTCCAAGCTAGAGTCATCTTCAAGTGATCAAGGTGTAGCCCCAAAATATTTGAGGTAGGGTAGTTCTTTCTTAAACTAAAAGATATCATGTTTTTTCTATTTTCTTTTTTCATCAATAAAATGAATTTATATTGAAAAATCTCACCTCATTCTTTCCACGCCATCTGATCGCGCCAGAGCCACCAGCAAATGCATAAAATTTAAAATGACGTGAGTCTGCAGTTCCTGGATTTTCAGATCCCTGCACAAATTTTTCAAAAAAAGGGCAAATACTATCTTAAAAATGACAAACAAACATTCCAATACTGAGATTTAAATAAATAAAAGGCATTTTGCTATTCTTACTAGAATCATATGCAATAGTTTTCCTTATTCCTTTTGGAGGATAAATACGAAGCATCTTAATTCATTAGTTCATTGCAAAATAATAAAATTTGCAGCCACAGTATCATCGAACAATCCTCTTTAGGATGAAAATTATACAAGCTACACCTTTTTTTTTTTGGAAATGAGGCTCCTTGCCTAACTCTAAAATATTTGGAGACCAATAAACTATTGAGATTACTATGCAAGTACCCAAGAGTGACTCAATCCTCAAATCTTGTAGGAACTATCCACCTGCATGACCGTTTGAGCTACCCCTCTTGGGTGTACACCCTACACATCTTCAAGAAGACATAATACCCTAAAAAGACATGGATAATGCAGCTTCCTCCTCTTGAAGTCTAAAAATAATTTCTAATTGCTAGCTATTATTAGGTAGTAAAGCACACATTAAATCTGGTTGCAGAGTTTAATGAGAAATATTATAAAACTTTCTATCAAATATATAACAAGTACAAGACCAAAAGTAATGAAACACACAAATGCTTATCGCAAGCTAAAATTGACTTTACCTCCTTCTTTTCGGTTGTGCTTCTTCCTCGCTGCTCGGAACTTTTCTCTGCTGCTATTTCTTCAAAAGGATCCAAAAGAATCTAAAACACAACAAAATGTTTACACTTGTTCTACATGACATTGCTTTTTTGCCAATAAAAGAAGATTTAACTTCGAGATTTTCAAGAAATATAAATCCCATTTAGTAACTCTAAAATAAACATCAAACAGAAACTCCTAATTTAATGACGCTACTGAAAGGATCAAACACATACATGAGGCTGCACTTCCATTCTTCCACCAACAATAACCAGTCCTGAATCTCCATGCTTCAGAGTATAATTGCTAACTGAGATTGCTATCTCCCTATGGTGAGCATTATGAGGAAAATCCTCCTGTCAACGACCACAAATGTTTAAGTGCATTCCAAAATGAAAATAGCCAAGTAATTAAACAACAAGCTGAATCAACCAACAAAGAAAAACAGCAAGGAGAGCTCAAACCTGCAAATTGTTTTCCCAGAGCTTTTTGAGGTTAGAATCGAAACACATGACGGTCCAACCCGATGTGACAACGACAAGGACCTGCCTCACGGCTTTCCCTGGTTTTTGACGGTCAATAACCCCAGTAGCCATCGCTACAGCACGTCTCCCAGAGGAGACACGAACTTTGTCAGGCAAAAGGCTCACTTCTGCGATCACACGCGCATCACTGAACCCTTCATCCACACGCCGACTGTGTGGTTCCAAAATCTGAGGCGAACGACCCATCTCAGTTTACAATACAAAAGCACTAGGACACACCTTATTACCAAATGGGTAAGCCTCAAATCTCATGAAAAGTGAAAAAAATAATAATAATAAAGAACCTGAATTTTGGCATCGTATGTGGCGACGAGGATTTCTCTCTTGCCATCACCGTTGAGATCAGCGACAATAGGAGGCGGCAAACGTTCGCCCTCGAACTTAATTGGGTACTCATCCGTGAGATGCATCCACGCCTCACGGAAAGAGAAATCACCCTCATGCTGAAACAGAAAAAATCAAAATTGGATAAGGAGAAAAACCAGAAGGCATAGAATCAGAAAGGAAAAGGAAAAGGGTTAATTATTTAGTTTGTACATGAAGAGAGAAGAAGATAGCGAAAGCAGAGAGCATAAGAATGGCCAAATCTCGCTTCCTCATATTGACGCACTCAGAATCAGCTGACTTATCAGCTCAAATTTGAAGAAGAAGAAGAAGATGATGAAGAGAGGAGCATAGGAGAGAGAAGTTGACTCAAGATTGTAGCCGGACTGCTATGCACTGATTTTCTTCTCTGATTTCCCTCGAGAACGCGGGTCGGCCCAATCTCTCTCAAAAATGGATCTTTTTTCCTTCTTCTGCTTCTTCTTTTTTTTTTACTGTATATTTATTTACTTATTTTTTCTAATGGATTTATTTACATAACTTATTTAGAGAGAATTTAACTATTTATTTATTCCCCTCTAATATTCTAGAACTAATTTATATATATATATATATCTCTTCTATATAATAAGTGTGTAGATAGCGGAAATTTTTGGTTTTAACGGTTTTTTATTTTTTTAAATGTTAACTTTAACGGAATATTCTTATATTTAACAGAATATTATTATATTTAACGGTAGTAATAAAATAAAATAAATAATTAAAAAATTAAAATAGGATATTTTTGAGATATTTTACAATGATAATTATTTACAAATAATAAATAATTAAAAAAATTAAAATAGAATATTTTTTAGATATTTTACAATGATAATTATTTTAAAATAATAAATAATTAAACAAATTAAAATAAGATATTTTTGAGATATTTTACAATAATAATTATTTAAAAATAATAAAATCATACATTTTATAAATTAAATAAAATTTAATTAAACTTAAACTTACTTATTAGAATAATATCATATTAAACATATAATATAATCTATTGTCAATTAACAACAAATTGTTTTTAAAAAAAAAATAGCAATAACGTATAATATTTAATATTACATTAAACATATAATATATAATCTATTGTTGTCACTCCCAAATTTAAAAATTAGAACAAACATAAACTTAAACATAAATAAATAATATATTTAATTAAAATATGATATTTAGTTGAAATTTATATGACATTAATATAAATTTAATAAAAATAATTAATAAATTTTATAAATAAAACTAAGCAAACGTGCATATTGCACGTTGTTTGTATCTAGTAAAAAGAAAATGTTTGCTGTTTCTTTGTTTTTTTGGTAAGTTCTTTGGATTTTATATTTTCAGAAATTATTTTTTATACGTTATATTTTACAAAATGATTCAAATAAATTCATCAGCTTAATTTTAATTTTGATTAGAAAAAATTAAATATATAAAATAATTTTATTTTTGTTTTAAATTGTTAGTTTTGTGAATTATTTATAATTTTAGCTCAAAAAATTTGACCAAAATTAAAATTAAAATTATATTTAAATCATTTTACAAAATACATAATCTAAAAAATTATTTATAAAAAACTTAAGATCCAAGTAATAAAACACAAATCCAAAAAATATATAAATCTGTATATAAATAATTGTTTTATATTGTAGGGAGTGACACTTCATAAATAAATAAATATATAAACCCTTATATTCTAGAGATTAACCCTTTGAATTTATTTTTAATTTATGTGATATGATAATGTTTTTATATTTAATTTGAAGCTAATTGAGTTCTGAGTTTGATTCAGTTAAAAAAAATAAAAAATTCATGAGTTTATGAACTTCATTTTTCGTGATCAATTTTTCAACATAATTATCACTCTTGACCAACTTACAAATTACAATCCAATAAAGATTACTATTTTTAGTTCTTTTAAAATAAAGTAAAAAAAATAATAATTGCTGCCGTTCTCCTACATTATATAGTTCTTTTCCATATAATTGTTTGTATAATACTAATTAAAAATAAAAAAGTTAAAACATAATCCTGCTGAAGATCCCTCGAATTGTTTGAACTTAATAATTACAAAGAGAAAAGCTTGAAAAGAATTTTTTTATAAAATTTCATAAAAATTTACTCCCTTTTCTTTTGCTTAGTCTTTTCTCTCACAAAATTTCCCCTCTGCAAATTTCAACCTTCTTAACAAAATCCTGAACTTTCCACAGAGAAACCGAGCTTCACAACGCCGTAAAACCGACCAGCTTACTAGTAAGCCTACACCATTTTAAGGTTCAAACCACATTTAAGAACATTTACAGAGGAAACTGTACAGATCAAAACATGAATGTACACAAAGATTTTCTCGACAAAGGGCGATTTCGCAAAGGTGATCATCGGCCAGCCAACGGTTCAGATTGTAGTTTCACCTGATTCAAACCTTTTCAGAAGTTTGATTTGACAAGTTTTGCTTCTTCTTAGTCTCAACATAGGCTGCAAGTTGAATGCACTTCCTTTTGGACTCCTCCAGATTCTTCTCCAAGCTTGCAATCTGTTCAATCACAGTTCATTACATTGTTTCAACTAAAATGTTACTTAGCTAGAATTATAAACACCTACCATCTGTTTTAATTCAGTATGTTTTTTCACATGTTCTTCACACCTGTAGATAAAAGGTCTCTCAGTGGTCATTCATCAGAACATAATTATTACATACTATCAAGAGTGAATTTCATTTCATAGCTGAAAATCAAAGGAGAAAACATGAGCAGTTGCTGCCACAATCTAGTCTAACACATGCAAATAGATCATCTAACTGTAATATATACCTCAGGAAAAGTTGGACATTTTCTTCACATATCTGATCAACGGACAAGGATTCTGTTTCATCTGCCGCATCTACTAGGTCAACTACTTCATTCAATCCCTGCAAAGACTTTTCGTTAAAACATTTCAAGTGGGAAATAAAAGGACACCCATTGATGCTTCAAATTTTGTACAACAAAAACAAAGATGCATAAAATGAGAGGGTTTCGCGAGTGTCAAATCAGACGCATCATGGGTGAGACATAGGTATATGGCTATCTAGAATATGTATGACATACATAACATGTCCAAGAAAAAATAACTTAAAGGACAATTCATCAAGAGAACCACATTCCTTCATTTCCAAACTATTAGGCTGAGCACCAATGGAGCAATGTAAAAATGCATTGTCCTTGTAATTCAAAAGCTATAAAGCGATACTTAAAATCAGCTGATTTTTCCATATGAGCCTGCATTTTAAGACATTGATAACTCCCACATCCTATCAGACACCTAGGCAAGCCCATGTAATTAAATATGCATAACCTTGCACTCATGCAGTATTTGAATTGAAAAGATGAGAAAACATACGTAATAGGAGCAATAACAAAATATATGTTGGTCACTTACAGCAGACAAATTACTGTGAATATTAGTTCTCGGACCAAATCCAGGTGGTACACTATTCCTTAAATCCTGTGTGGCATTAGCTGGAAGACCAACAGTAGTTCGATTGGCTGGCAACTGCTTCTCGACATTGGCGGTATGTCCAACAGAAGATTGATTTTGTACAGGGTGATCCTTTTGTTTCTTGCTTACACTGGTGCCGGGAATCTGATATCCCATATGGTGACAGTTGTTTTTCCTGCTTGTCCAAATCATATTGCTTAATTATTTATTATTTTAAATGTGACAAATTCAAGAAAATTATAACCATGAAACTAGGGCTAGATCTTTTGTTCTGAAAAACTCAATTCATCAGTTTACAAAAATGAAAACTAGGACCTCTAAGTAAGAGAACAAGGGATCAGGCAGTTGAATCAAAATTGTCACAAACTTGGAGCAGACATACACAACTCACCAGTAATCATTAACCATTTGTTTCAGCCTAGTTTCAAGCCGAATATATAATGATGACCTCTCAAAATCTTGCTTGTCATGTGCAGGCTCTATAAAATTTGCTTCAAGAACTCCTACAGTATTCATCAATAATTCAACACTAACAGAATATGGAGCAACAGTATAAAAAGACTGAATACTCGATCAAAATCCCTGGAATAAAACAAATAAAATATAGGGGAAAGAAGGAAACAACAAAAATACCAACAACACCACTCCCTTTTGAAGTACCATCAACAGTGACTTTCCAGAATGGCTGCAACAGTGTTGACAAATACATAGCATCACCATTAGATCCAACAAATCCTTTTCATACGACTAAAGATAGATAATTAAAAAAATTCCATTTGTATTGTCAACACATTTTAAAAGGGTAATTCAAGCCACTCCTATTAATGAGTACGTCTTCCATTCTTGTAATGTTTTTGCTTAAATTGAAATTCCAAAGTTCTCTACTAAGCAAATTTCCAACAACCCAAAAAATAGTATTCAATATAACAGTAAATGCAAAAGATCACAGTTCATATGTTGAACAGCATGAAAAATTAATACCACCAGAACATACCCTGATGAGGCGATTTTTATGGTAAACATTGAATCCACAAACTGGAAGAGCAGGTGCCTCTTTTATAAACCCAAGTTTTGTTTCCACCGCCTAAAACAAAAGATTTTAAGTTAAATGTGTAAGAGGGCGAGAGAGACAAAAGAAAGATAATATATGCTTTCGCGGGGGGGGGGGGGGTCCTGATGCTTATTCTGTACTATATCCTAGTAACAAATAGCAATAATTATAGATAAAATCCAAATTTTCTATATCATGGTATCATTGCCTTGAAAGAGCATAATAAAAGAAGGCAAAAATTAATGCTTGTTCTCCGAAACATAGTATTACCTCAGCTATTATTGTACCCATCTGGGGCCTGTATGGTACAATCATTGGATATTGCAACTCATCTGCTATATTAAATTGCTCTACAGGTTTCCCCCTTAGTATTATATTGAAGTTTGCAAATTTTCTGAGGTACAGGATGGAGGCATATGCCTAGAAACAAGAAATTATAACATATCATTTGTCAAATAAGCAATGCAGAACCATAACAAGAAGACCACTAAAAGTTGGCAAAGAGACCCTTAATGAGTAGCGGATCCGGTAAGATATATGGGATTGTATTTCAGCTATTTTTTTGTTTAATTTAGTTGAACTTCCACGATTAGCTTCATCTCTCAACCGAATATCCTGATCAAGGAAAAACAAGAACCACACTATCAAAATCAAACTTATGTCTGTTGATATGATCATTAACTGGAAAGAAAAAAGAAAAAAAACACTTCAATATACATGTCATAGGCAACATGTGTTAATTTCTTAGAGCTTTCAACTTTTGAAAACAAAGTTGATAGTTTACTTCGAAAAGGTTTGCAGAATTCTAACCGTGCACCCTAACAGAGTAATGCTAGTTTAGTAATGATTGTTCCTCTCATCACATTTTCTTAGTATTCATATTATGGTTGAAAATTCTCATAAATTTAAACTTCGCAACTAGAAGGGTTAAATGGAATGGATTTGTGAATGTAAAACAAATTTTCATGTGACTACTAAGATTCCATAGTTCCACTTCATAATATTGTGTGGGTGACAGAAGATGATCTTATAGGTAATAAGTGTCTAGTTACGGCCTACTTTAAGTATGGTCAAGATGTCTCCACCTGTCTAAAATCAGCTTTTTTTAATTATAATAAGTATACCATCTCATTGGGGATATCTAATATCACATTACCATAAAACAACACTTCCTTCAGAAATATGTAGGTAAATAGGATTTTTAAGAGCATATTACTTAACAGTTTGAGCACCACCGGCTGCAGCTTACCTCATCATCGTCATCAAAATTCAGCTCATATATGCCTTCATCATTCAGCCACAAATTGTATATAATTACTTTTGTTCCATGAGCTCCAATATCCTCAAACTGAGAAATATAACAACCATTCAGAGTATACAAAAGCAAGCCAAATGTAGAAATACTCTGGCTATGGTTGTTACAGATTTAACTTTTAACAAATTTAAATAAATTTCAAATATTTCTTTCAGCAAATTCCATAATGAGAATGTCCATAACCACTTTCACATTAACTCCTTGCCAAAACATTTTTAAAAAAGAATAACAACAGTTGGTAATTTGTAAGCAACACCAACAAACATGCAAAAGCATATTTTATCTTCATAATAATGTAAGACAAGGAGAAATTCAACAATAATATATCGGTTTGGTCTGGTTTCAAGTCCCTCCTGGGTACCTACATAACAATTGCTATAGTTTCTTGGTCCCCAAATATTGTAGGGGGAGCCTAGTTTCAAAAAAGAAAAAACCCCAAATTAACCTGTAGCATGAGCTCCTCTTTTGATGAAAATGGAGACCACTCAAGGATTGTTTTCATGTTAGAAGACCAATCATCATGTGAACCATAAATTATTGGTTCTGCCCAGTTAGAACTAATGTCAAAATCAACCTGCATGAAAGCAAATTAAAGTATAAATACCAAAAATATAGATAAATGCAACTCTCAAAGAGGAAACTACAACCCTGGAAGTTAAGGATGTGAATACCATTGGAACAATAACATCGTCCTGCCCAGTTTTTCTTAAAAATGTATATGATAAAAGTCCAACACTCTGAGTAGCTTGGCTAAAATACAATTTAAAGAAAAAATGTCATTGAAAATTATAATTTTATTACTCAACCTGACATAAAGAAACTATGCATTATCACAAGTACGAAAAAAATTGATAAATAACATTAGTGTAGAAGACAGTTAGTATAGGCAAGCGACTATTCAGGACCAATGAATGCAACCTAATACAACAAGCATATAAATGCATTAATTATTTTAAAAATCACTAGAACTGGAGAATTCAAGCTAAGATACACTTTCATCCAAGAGATAATGAGTCTGTTAAAGCAGTGTCTAGCAAATAATTGTAGAAATGAAAATTTACAGAGTTCCACAGACATCTAAGTAAAGAGAATATTGTGAGGGAATGGAAAGTCTATTCTTTGAATATTAACAATATAGACACCCTCTTAAGAGGTTATTGCAGTTATCAAACTATTCAATTATAAGATATGGGTACTCAAATATTTATATCAAGCAAATACGATTGAAACCATTTTCCAGACAGAATCCATTACCAATCTCCATATAAAGATTGGATGTTGCACCAACCAACATTAATAAAAAAGAAAGAATACCTTTTACGAGCTGAACGACTGAAAACAATAACGTCAGCACCTAATCTCATGGTACTCGTCTTGAATCCATTACCATCTAGAAACAGACATCCACGAAACAATGAGAAATAAACACACAAAGATCTAGAATTTGGATGACCATATAATCACAAAGGGTTAAAAGGTAAAAGATTCAAACACGCCAAAACAAGAAATTAAAGCACGTTGAAAAGACTGTAGTTACACAAATGATAAGTCAATCATGCTACACTAAAAGCTAAAGTGATAAGAAAAATCATAAGAATTACATTGCCCAATAGTCGTGTTTGTCTTCTTCGAAGAATAGCCTAAGCTCATACATTTCCGAATGCATTCAGGATCCATTCCACCACCGTCATCTACAAGAAAGTTTTGAAAGTTGAAACTTTCCTTCCACAAGATTAAAAAATCAAGCATAAACTAGTATCATCACAACAGGAAAATTTCCCACCAAACTATACCTTGGAAGAGTAAAGCTGGAGTATTATCCTTCATGACATCAATCTTATCAACCTTCACAAAGGTTGCACCACTGTGTATCTAAATTATAGACAGAAAAAAAAAAGTAGTTACAGTACTATCGTATCTCCTATGATACTATTTCAAGCATTTGACTAGTTGCTTATACAGTAATCTTTCAATTTCCATCGTAAAAGCCCTTTCTTCAATAGGTTCTGGGATTATGTTTAATAAGCCTTTGTAGGCTGCATTTGAACAATTTGGCACATATGTGCAACTATTTATTATGGCTAATACTGTTGGAAGTCCTTATTACAATTATGGAATTGAACAAGTAACCCTATATCATCTTCAAGCAAGCTCATCTCATTACTTGCTGAGGAGAACATAAGAGGAAAGAAGCACGACATCGTATAAAGATCCAAAAATGTGCCAATTCATACCCATTAATAAGTGGTTGACAAATAAACCTTCATATGCAAAGCATGATTAGTTCACTAAATTATTATATCTACATTCCATAATTAGGAAGTAATCCAAATAAAGTTTTTGAGGAAGAAATGTTGTCAAAAACTATTCATTGCCTTACATTTGCAAAATTTCAGTGAATGGATAGAAACTCATCACAGAAACACCAAAGATTAAAAGTAAAACCCACCATTCCCTCTATAATTGGCAAAAAAACATCTAACATTCAATTTCATAAGGTGTATTACACCTATGCACTGAAAACATTAATGATAATAGGTGATATCATACCTCATCAACTGCATTATCCAACAGTTCAGCTATGGCTGCAAATGAATAAATGTATGTTAACTAATTGATAACTTTGCGAACTTAAACCCTTGAAACTTTGCCAATGCAGCTTACCTCCAAAAGCCCATTTATGCGAGGTGGCATTAGAATGAAGAAACTTGGGATGAACACGAGCATGCTCCAATTGATCTGTCAAGCAATTTTGGGAGTAAAATCTGACAATGATCAAGTACACCAAACCATACAATTTCATAGACTTCGGATGTAGTCTCCTTTGGACAAAAACGGGGATCACTCCCAGTAATATGGTACATGATTTTGCACAAAACTGATGTAACTAAACAAGAATTGGGCTAGCGTTAATTTAAAACCGATCAAAGACCACTCTTTTTCAACTTCAGCAAGAGCAAGCATTCACATTCAATGGCTCAAGAAAACAACATCCCTCAATCAACTTCTCGTAGGGAATTTTGGTACGAAAAATAACCATGCATGGTCCTTTTCTCGAACATATGAAGCAAAACGCTATCGTGTGTTACTAAATTTACATAAAACGAAACCAGTCTCCCTAAATCCTAAACCCCACTTTCCCATATACAAAACAAAAATAGTGACGCAAATAAAGAGTACATCGAGAAAGAAAGACAGCAAAAGAGGAATCGATGACCACTGACCTTGGGAGGAAGGGGGCTTGATAGAGGAGTTAACGGCATAAGAGCCGGCTTTCCAGAAACTACGGTAATCCAAGATTGAAGGGTCGGAAGTAGTAGTTGCAATTGTAGAAGTGCGGTTATCCGAGGGAGATTGAGATTGAGGTTCATGAGGTGGGTCGGTCTCAGAAGCTGCTTTGTTAGAGGAAGCATCGCTATTCCCCACACTACCGCCGGCACCACCGTCGTCTTCTTCGTCGCTAATGCAAATTTCAACCAGATCTTTCTCGGATTTCAGTGGCATTGCGACTGCGAATCGCCTCTGAATTCCACAAAATAGTTCTCTACGATTGCTACCCTTGCACTATTTTTTTTGGGGTCGGGAACGGAGTTTATTAGTATTCAGAATGTAACGGAAAAGTTTTTCTAACCCCAAAACTAATCGTCATGGACAGATTATTAAACTTTTGTCACATCTGACAGAAATACCCGGAATAAGTAATATTTGAAAAAATAATTCCAAGCTTATATGTTATGTTATTATTTAAAGCCAAAAAAAAAAAACAAAAGGAGTCATAAAATATAACGTTTAGCTAAATTACGAGTCTTTGAGCCTAATTGAGTGCGACTAAACCAACTGTGTGTATAGTTTCTGCTGGAAAGGCAGATAATATTTCTACAAAATAATTTATAAGGGAGTTTAGACAAAAACAAAACTAAAGAATTTCATAAGAATTGAAAAAACTATAAACAAAACTCCCTCAAGAACAATAAGATAACATTAACCAAAGGGATCCCTTTGGTTAAGTTTCCAAATATAGATATAACCATTTGTTCTCACTTATAAGATTGTCTCTTATCAATTAATTTTGAGATTTTGTAGTAAGTTTTAACTTAAAGAACAACAACACTTACATTTTAAGGACTTAGATAAAGTTGCAATAACTTCTTTTTCTGGGGAGAGGATGATTGCTCCAAATCCTATTATTTCTGTCTGGTTAGATAATGCAGTATCTACTGATAAGAAATTGGATTGATTCCCTGAATCTTCTCTTCTTTGATTTGTAGATTTTGCATTTTGTATGGGTTGCCTCGTCGTTCTCTGTGTACTTCTTATCGATTCCCAATATCGAGTTACTCATTCAAACAATTGGTGTCCTTGTCTTGTTGGATGTCCATAGGTTATTTTATTCCTCTCGAACCAAATTGCACAAACTATGATGAGCATTTTTTGAAAGTTTTCTTTTTCCAAAATTTTAGAAGTATAGAGTAGAATCTCCTTAAAGGAAATGTCTTCTTTCTTATGTGACATGAAAGGATAATCCCACCGATCTCATATTTCTTTAGAGGAAGGATACCAAAAGACAGCATGTACATTAGAATCCTCTCCAAAACCCCATAGTGGGCAAACACTGTGTGTAGAGATATTGCGTCGATTTAAACCTTTAAGAGTGGGCAAAATTTCATGGTAGCCTCTCCAAGCAAAATGTAGAATTTTACATAGTATTTTGATTCCCCAAAAGGACTTCCACCACATTGCTATTAGTGTAACAGATGAAGAGGGCAGTGCAGTGTCCATAGCTGAGCCTAGATTATACCCACTTTTGACAAAATAGTTCCCATGATTTGTATAGTGCCAGAGCCATGAATCTGGATGATCAAATTGAGTTAGAGGTATGGTTAAGATGTTTTGGGCATCAGCAGCATTAAAAAATTGTTGGACTCGTATCATGTTCCACGAACCAGGAGTTTCAATGAGATCATGTACTCTAAGGGGATCAAATCTATCAATTGTATTCGGGAGAAAAGATGGAGGTCTTGGGATCCATGGATCACTAAAGGCCAAAGTTTCTTTTCCATTTCCTATACGTCTTCGCAATCCTCTTCGTAAAAGGTCCCTACCCCAGATGATACTTTTGTAAGAAAAACATAACTTATATAATACTTGAATAAACGCAATATGATAAATACAATATTTATATCTACTAAATTAAAGATAAATAAATATTATAATTATAAATAATACAATATAAATAACTTATAATATATATAACAATATAATATTATAATTATAAATAATACAATATAAATAACTTATAATATATATAACAATATTATAATTATAAATAATATAATAAAAATAACTTATAATATAAATAGCAATTATAATTAATTTACACAATAATTATAAAGAACAAAATTAAAAGCCAAGGTCTGTGTAACACACAGTTTCCTTAAAACAGATTCGCCGCCTCTACGATGTTTCGACGTCTATCTCCCAGGATACAACGGTGAACGACAAGTAACTCAATTACTTCGCCGAACCAAATATACCCAAACTCTATCACACTAGAACAGATCTAAGAATACTAAAGAGTAAAAAAGAAGAAAAACAATATTGAACATATATATATTTATTTCAAAAAAAAAAAAAATCTTCAATGGAAGACAAATATATATATATGAATAAGTTTTTGGTGTAAAAGAAACTAAGACCACTAAGGTCTATTTATAGTTTCTAACTATGGAGATTTTTCATTTATAAACAATGTGAGACAAAAAAAATCTCTATTGTTTTTTTTTTTTCATTCAAAATATCCAACAATCCCCCACATGAATGAAAAAACTGACTCAAGAAAAACCAACAGATGGTTTAGACCTAGGTGATAAAGTTCAACGTTAGAAACCCGCATAGGATAGGTAGGTGTTACCCTTTGAACCTTCCCTTGTGTAAGTATATTTACTTTACTGGCTGATCAGTAGACGCAATGTCTTTGAACTGTTCTGCCGTTCGTGTAAACGATGATATACCACTCACAGGAATTTTCCTGACATATATTGGTTCTCAAGATTATGTTCGTTTTGGCCCTGAACATTTCCCTGGTTCTGCAAGAGATATTCTAGGAATTGAGCCCTTATTCAATCCCTATAGAAGCAGCCCATCTTCTCTCTCACATAGGTGATTTTCTTAATTAAGAGTAACCCGTATTACTCTGCTCGACATTTCGACGCATAAGAAATCACTAAAAGCATAGCTTAACCTTTTCCTTACGGTTATCACTGTTTCATCATAGGAATGGACAATGAGGATAACCCCCACTGTGATCCAACATAGTCTTTACAGTTTTAGTTGTCCCTTTGAACCTAGATCTTGGGATCTCCAATCAACTAGGTGGGGTGTCTACTGTATTGACTTTATTCATTCATGGGCTTTAGACTCATTCCCCTCGATGATTTTTCAACCAACTCTCTATTTAACCCTTTGGTTAGCGAATTCGCAATATTATCCTTTGACTTCACATAGTCAATAGAGATAACTCCAATTGAGAGTAGTTGTCTAATGGTATTGTGTCTACGACGTATATGTCTAGACTTACCATTATACATATTATTATGTGCCCTACCAATTGCAGATTGACTATCACAATGTATGCCAATAGTTGGCACTGGTTTAGGCTATTTTGGAATATCTTCTAAAAATTGACGAAGCCATTCAACTTCTTCACCACACTTGTCTAAGGCAATAAACTCAGATTCCATCGTGGATCTAGCTAGAAGATTTCCATGATACAGCTGCACCACCGAGTGTGAACACATATCCACTCGTAGATTTTGAATCTTTCATATCAGATATCTAATTAGCATCACAATACCCTTCAAGTACTGCTGGATATTTAGTATAGTGCAGCCCATAGCTACGAGTAAATCGCAAGTACCTAAGTACTCTTGTTATTCCTTTCCAGTGGCCAGACCCTAGATTACTCGTGTATCTACTCATTTTACTAACTACGTAGGCTATATCAGGTCTTGTACAACTCATTAAGTACATTAGACTTCCAATAATTCTAGAGTACTCTACCTGAGAGACACTCTCCCCTTTGTTCTTGAACAAATGTAGACTCGAGTCTATAGGGGTTCTGGATACACCAAAATCTTCTTTGTTGAATTTCTCAAGAATTTTGTCCACATAATGTGACTGACTTAGAATGATCTTATCAGATATCCTTGAGATTTGAATCCCCAAAATGACATCTGCAAGACCCATATCTTTCATGTCAAATTTCGAGTTCAACATACCCTTGATGGATTTGATCATCTTATCACTGCTTCCAACAATGAGCATGTCATCTACGTAAAGACACAAAATGACATAGTCATTATCTGTTTCTTTAACATAAATACATTTATCGCATTCATTGATTTTGAAGCCATTTGCCAACATAGTTTGGTCAAATTTCTCATACCATTGTTTTGATGCTTGCTTTAAACCATATAAAGATTTCACCAATTTACATACTTTTCTTTCTTGACCTGGGGAGGAAAACCCATCGGGTTGTTCCATATAAATTTCTTCATTTAAATCCCCATTTAGAAAAGCAGTTTTCACATCCATTTGATGTACTTCAAGATTGTGTAACGCAATAATAGTAAGTATCATCCTAATGGAATTTATTCTCGTCATAGGAGAATAAGTGTCAAAGTAATCAAGGCCTTCACACTGCTTATAACCTTTAATTACAAGTCGTGCCTTATACTTATCAATTGAACCATCAGATTTCATTTTCCTTTTGAAAATCCATTTGGTCCCTAAAGGCTTACATCCTGGAGGAAGATCTACTAATTCCCAGGTGTGATTTTGAAGTATGGATTCAATCTCACTATTAATAGCATCTTTCCATAAAGAGCCTTCAGTGGAGTTCACAGCTTCATCAAAGCTTTGAGGTTCACCTTCTAGCAAATAGGTCAGAAAATCTAGACCAAAAGATTTTTCTGTTCTAATTCTTTTGCTACGTCTAGGTTCATCCTCACATTCTTGACTTTGATCCTGACTATTTTCAGCAATAGTCCCATGTATTCGTTTCAACGAACTTGAATCCTCTTTTGATCTAAGAGGAAATACGTGTTCAAAGAACGACGCATTTCTGGATTCCATTATCGTGTTTTTGTGTATGTCAGATATTTTAGACTCATACACCAAAAACCGATACGCACTACTATTATGTGCATAACCAATGAAAATGTAATCAATAGTTTTTGGACCTATTTTTACCATTTTTGGTAAAGGTACAACCACTTTGGCAAGACACCCCCACACTCTTAAGTATTTGAAGGAAGGTTTCGTTCCTTTCCATAACTCGTAAGAGGTCTTATCTTCTTTCTTTTTGGGTATCTTATTTAAAAGATAATTAGCTGATAAGATAGCTTCTCCCCACATGTTCTGAGGCAATCCAGAACTAATCAACATCGCATTCATCATCTATTTCAATGTACGATTTTTCCGTTCAGCAACACCATTTTGCTGAGGTGAATAAGGTGCAGTTGTTTCATGGATGATTCCATTTTTTGCACAGAATTCACGAAATGGTGATTCATACTCACCACCTCAATCACTTCTCAACACCTTAATCTTTTTGTTAAGTTGATTCTCAACTTCAGTCTTATAGAGAACAAATTTCTCTATAGCCTCCTCTTTGCTTTTTAGCAAATACACATAGCAATATTTCATGCTATCATCGACAAAAGTAATAAAATACTTATTGCCTCCCCTTGGTTGAACAAATTTTAAATCACATACATCGCTATGGATTAAATTTAGGGGTTCATTATTCCTTTCAATCGTTTTGAAGGAAGACCTTGTTAGTTTTGCCTCAACACAGGTTTCACACTTATGATTTGAATCAATGTGGAATTTTGGTATGTGATTCAAGTTAATTAAACTCCGTAGAATATCATAATTAACATGTCCTAGTCTACCATGCCAAACATTGGAAGACTCAAGCAAGTAAGTAAAAGAGTTATTAACTTTATTGATAATTGGTTTAACAACCATTATACTGAGTTTAAACAACCCATCAGTTACATAACCACTTCCCACATACATTCCACTTTTGGACAGAACAACTTTGTCTGACTCAAATACAATTCGGAATCCGTGTTTGTTCAACAGTGAACCAGACACTAGATTTTTCAGGATCTCTGGTACGTACAGTACGTTGTTCAGAGTCAGCTCCTTTCCAGAAGTCATTTTTAGGATCACACTTCCTTGACCCGCAATTTTAGATGTGGCATAATTTCCCATGAAAATCTTCTCGCCATTATCTACCTGTTCAAAAGATTTGAACAGACTCTTGTTTGAGCTACATGCCGAGTGGCACCAGTATCAATCCACCACTCCATTGGGTTGGAATTGACTAGGTTTATCTCAGACACCATGGCTGATAGATTTATTATATCAAACTTAAAGAAAATTCTTAGGTTAGCCTGGAAGGGTTAAAAACCCAACCATTCGTGGTCTAGCCTCTCGTAGAATATTTCTTTGAGTATTTATCCAGCCTCAAATATCTCTACTAGATAATTTCCAAAGAACACTAGAAGAAGGGTCTAGCCCCTGCCTCAGCAGTCTAGTTTCTTTGAAAATATTCAGTTCCCAGAACTTCTCTAGTGAGATTTAAGTTCAAACGAACTTTTCGCAATAACAATATCTTTCAATATATAGATATAGAAATATCACTAATAGATATATTTAAACATTATAATAATATAAAATATATCTAACATTCAAATATTATATTTAAACAATAATCTGTTTTAAGATTGTAGGAAAAACATAACTTATATAATACTTGAATAAACGCAATATGATAAATACAATATTTATATATACTAAATTAAATATACATAAATATTATAATTATAAATAATACAATATAAATAACTTATAATATACATAACAATATAATATTATAATTATAAATAATACAATATAAATAACTTATAATATATATAACAATATTCTAATTATAAATAATATAATATAAATAACTTATAATATAAATAACAATTATAATTAATTTACACAATAATTATAAAGAACAAAATTAAAAGCCAAGGCCTGTGTAACACACAGTTTCCTTAAAACAGATTCGCTGCCTCTACGAGGTTTCGACGTCTATCTCCCAGGATACAACGGTGAACGACAAGTAACTCAATTACTTCGCCGAATCAAATATACCCGAACTCTATCACACTAGAACAGATCTAAGAACACTAAAGAGTAAAAAGAAGAAAAACAATATTGAACATATATATATATCTTAATCTTCAATGGAAGACAAATATATATATGAATAAGTTTTTGGTGTAAAAGAAACTAAGACCACTAAGGTCTATTTATAGTTTCTAACTATGGAGATTTTTCATTTATAAACAATGTGGGACAAAAAAAATCTCTATTGTTTTTTTTTTTATTCAAAATATCCAACAACTTCTCCATGCTATTGAAGGATAATGACCTTCTCTAGCCCCCAATATACTTGTATGTTGATAGTATCTTGCCTTGAATACTTTTGCAAGAAGGGATGTAGGGTTTATTAGTAATCGCCAGGCCTGTTTTGCCAGAAGTGCTTAATTATACTAAATAAAACCACGGAATCCCAATCCTCCCTCACACTTTGGTCTACATATTTTATGCCAAGCGCGCCAATGAATTTTCTTTTGTTCATTAGTAGAACCCCACCAATATCGGGCTTGTATTCTTTCAATTTCTTGGCACAAACCTTCTAGTATACGGAAGCATGACATTAGATAAGTTGGCATAGCTTGGATAACAACTTTAAGTAAGATTTTTTACCAACTTGAGAAAAAAGCTTTGATTGCCATAAGTGTAACTTCATCCAAACTTTGTCTTTTATTGAATTAAACAAAATTCTCTTGTTTTTACCTCCCAACATTGGTAGACCCGGATATGTTTCTAGAATCAGTTCTTTGCATATTTAGAGAGGATGTATACAAAGTGGCATTCTCTTCCGAAGTATTCGGAGAAAAATATAATAAAGACTTTGTAAAGTTGATCATCTGCGTAGAAAAGAAAGATAACAATTATAGCTATATTTGAATAATTGGAAAAACATATGAATTGATATCTCTAATTGGAGCTAGTTATTAGTGAATGCCTTTATTGTGTCTTCCAAACATTACCTGTCTAGAACATGTCGAGTATAGAGAAAAAAAAATTTGTATAGCTTGTAGAGATCTCTCAAATGCCTGGACGATAATGAGGCTATCATCCGCAAAGAATAAATGGGTAATGAAAGGAGTTGTATTAACTATTCTTAGTCCCTTTATTTCCTTTCTACTTTCCGCTTGTTGTATTAAAGCTGAAAACCCTTCTGCACAAACCAGGAAAAGATAAGGTGATAGAGGGTCCCCCTGTCTCAACCCTCTTGATGGAATTACTTCTCCATAGATCACTCCATTAATTTGAAACAAATATCGGACTGAAGTTACGCGTTTCATTAATTTCTTAACCCAGTAAGGTCGAAATCCCATCTTAATTAACATTTTTTCCAAAAAAATTCATTCAACTCTGTCGTACGCCTTGCTCATATCTAATTTCATTGTTGCGAATGATTTCCTCTCTGACTTCTTAGATTTTAAACTGTGAAGGCACTCATAGGCAATAAGTGCATTATCTGTAATGAGTCTTCCTGAGACAAAAGCACTCTGTGTAGAGCTGATGAGTGAAGCTAGGAAAGGTTTTAATCTATTAATTAATACCTTAGAAATGCATTTGTATAGGACATTGCATAGTGTTGACGCGGTTCTTTGGCAACAGGTAATTAACAGAATAAGAGAGTGGGATTAGTGCTAAGTAATGAACTGAAACAAATGAGTGATATTAAAGTAAAACGGTAATGCGAATACTTTTTTAGGTGGTTCAAAGGTTAAAATCATTCTACTCCACCAGCCAATATTATTGCTAGTTTTATGGTATTCTCTACAGGGTATTTCTTTACATAATAGAGTCCAACCCTTTGCAACTCCCAGGGTCTCCATATTTATAGGAGAGGGCACCTAGGGGTTGGCAAGGGGGGTCATCCCGTGACCTTCTCACCCATCATGTCATCTCTGTGACATTCATGATTAATTCCTAAAACCTGACAAATGAAGTGTGGTCTAATCAATAGGTAAGGGGATAATGGACCGCACGGCCCAACCCAGTCGTGGGCGCCTGAACACGCACGTTTAGGCTACGTGTCCGAGAATTCAGGGATATATCAGACACATGATGCCTGATATATGCACGTTTACATTGCGTGGTTGACTTTATAAGGGGTCACAGACTCCAACTCAAGCTTGTACCTCGAGCTGGATGTCTTCTTAGTCCGCGGTATCCATACTTCTAACCTGACTCCTTAGCAACTTCGGTGAACCTGCGGTTACCTCGAGCTATAGAGATGGGACCTGGGAGCAGCAGCTTCGGGTACACATCATCCATGTGGCTGATACACAATTATGCCATACCTCAGCCTGCTAATAGCCCGTGGAGAATTAGGGCGTACACATAGATTGCTTGGTCAAAAATCACTGATAGTAACTGGATTTTTCACCTTTGGAATCAGAGAAACCAATGTTGAATTAATTGTAGACAAATCTTCACTTCCATTTAAGCATTCTATAATAGTTTTTTATACTAACGAACCAACTATATCCCAATATTCTTGGTAAAACAGTGCACTCATACCATCTGGACCTAGACTTTTATCTGCAGGCATAAAGAAGATTGCATATTTTATTTCCTCCAAGGAAAATGGGGCTTCAAAACTCATGTTCATCTCATTTGAAACAGAAGTATGATCTCCTTGTAATAGTTCTTCAATTTTTTCTTCTGAAGGAGACGAAGAAGTGAAGAAAGAATTGTAAAACTTCATTGTGATCTCGCTGATCTCACTATTACTTGTGCATCATTCGTTTCCATCGTTGAAAATTCCTATCATATAATATTGGAAAGGTTATTTTCATAAATAAATTTTTTACGGCCTGTGTAACGCCCCAACTCCAGGGACCGTTACGGTGTGCCTTGTAAACATTGCTAAACTCGCTAACCGAGTCATTTGGCCAAAGTCGTGAACTAAGTATGATTAGCGGTTTAGGGATAAAAACTTCGGTTAAGATGTAACGTTTCATTAGAACGTTTAATTTATACATTGGGATCCCGAAAGTAAAGTTTCAGAGTTTATTACAGAAAGTATTTACAACAGGCCGTTCTAAGCGGCAAAACAGGGTTCAACCCTAGTTCCACTTTAAATCTCGGCCGTGGCGGACGAGCAGCTGTATATGTACACATCATCACCTAAGCTCTCCAACTCAAGGGTGGTCCAGCTTCCTCCTGCCTTTACCTGCACCACGTAGCACCCGTGAGCCGAAGCCCAGCAAGAAAACACAATATAACATGATATAATATCAACTATAACCATAGTAACCATTTGGAACCAATGGTCCATCCAGATAGGTGACAATAGCCAAAAGTCACAATAATGAGCATCGCTCCCTCTAGCCACGTGATGATAGGGTCACCATGGCTCAACTGATAAGTGATTCTCTCATAAGTTTGATTAGGACAGGTGCAAGGTGATTAGTCACCAACATAACCTTCCTCACGACTCCAGAGTCGAAGCTATGGACAACGTCCCTTAGCCATGTGACAAACAGTCACCGGGGTCATATACCTTGGCTATAGTCATCTGGTCGTAGACCAGGCAAGCGCTTATAGTTCCCATTGACCTTCCGGTCGGTCCAGCACTAATACCCCATATGAGTCATTCAATGCCGACCTCGATTAGATCTAATCTTTATTTGTGCCGGCGTTTACAACGCACTGCCACCTCTGACCCTTGGGTCGGTAAAACACGACCAGTGCTCAGCCCGTGGTGAACTTAACTAATAAGTCACAGCTTCACAGACGGATCTGACACCATTGTCGATTCTGACTAATAAGTCAGCGCCATACACAGGTAAGCCATGCCACCAAACATATATCCATAAACAAGGTATTCAGCATGCTTACTTAACAGATATTAGTACAATTAGGACTATGCATTAACACAGAGGCTCAAGCTCTGAACGATATCACACCCAGTATACAAGCATGTCCTAATCACATGTTTCTTATGCATCATATGCAATATATTCAACAATCCAGCATGCACCAATAACAGCCATGCATGTCACGTTTAATAGTCAGCCTACATGCATCAAGAATAGCCATGCATGTCATACATAATAATCAACCGACATGCATCAATAATAACCACGCATGTCATACCCAATAATCAACCAATATGCATCATAATAGCCATGCATGTCACATATACACAGGGTGCAGTTTTCTTACCTCAAATCCGAGCTAGAACCAATATAAGAACGACCCTTGAGAACGGTCAACCTTAAAGCCCTTAGCGGTCACCTAACCATAACCAAACATGGAACACCATCAATAACATGATAACCCAAAGGTTTCCAAACCAATATCTAGCCTCCAAGAGATCAATCCAAACTAATCCAAGTAGTAGGGACATTCCCGAGGCCCGTATCTAAGTTCCCGGGGTCAAAACGAGCAAACGGGGTGAAGACAGGGCAAGGGCTGCGGCCCTAGCACCTTGGGCCGCGGCCCCCAGAATTTCCAGAGGCAAGCGCCGCGGCGCCCCACACAAGGGTCGTGGCGCCCAGCGAAACAGAAAGGCCACCTGCTAACTCGAGCTAGGGCTGCGGCGCCCAACCCAGAACCATTCTCCAACGTGTTTTCAACACTTCAAAGTCCCAAAAAACACACCTAAACATTCCCCAATCATCAAAACAAAGTTCCCAAGCTTCCCAATACCTCAAAACCCAAGGTTCAAACAAACCGAAAACTCAACGATTCACAAAAACAATTCAAAGCTTAGAAACTCGGAAAGACTCAGAACTTAAACTTCAAGTACCTTTGATTGGGTTGTTTTCCGTCAAATCCTTCGGTTAAGAAGCTTCTATTCTTTCCTAGGATCGCTATGCCTCGACCCTCGCTTGATTTCGACTCCTAGAACTCACGATTTCTTCGAAGATACTCAAACGGTAAAACGGACCGTCAAGAGAGAGAACGAGAGGTTTCCTAACGTACGTTCTTATCTGACCAACTACTTCAAGCTTAAGTAACCTCAAATAAAACCTAGTGCTCGGGGTCCCGAAAACACCCCCGGGGACATTATAGTCAAAACTTTCAGAATTCCATCCTGATCTCAAATACTCCCAATCCATCACCAAATAAACATTTCTATTACCCCGAAATTGACCCCGTTATGACAAAACCGCTAATCCACTATACATGACCGTCTCATGTCGAATAGCTCGAATATATCTCCATAATAGTAAAATCTCATTCACAAATTACAATATGCACCCAATTTGCAAATATGCCCTTAACAAGCCAAATTACCAAAATGCCCTCATAACTAAAAATACTCTCATATGCATGCATTCACCATCATATAATAACACCATCATATAATAATATAATTCACGTAGACATGCATATAATCATTAAATACTATAATAAATCAATTGTGGCCCTCCCGGCCTCCTAATCAAGGTCCTAAACCTTATTAGGAAATTTGGGGCATTACAGCCTGCCCATTCTAACTTGTATTTTTTAATGATATATATCTTGTTATATATGATAAAGGAATATTAGTTTATTATTGGTTTTGTATCTTTATTTTATAATTATTCCTTGATTTTCTTCGGTATCTATCTATTACTGTGCCTTGAAAGGATCCCTAATTGTTATATAGACTTTGTTAACCAATATTTCACCACTCAATAATTAAGCATTTTGTGAAAGATATTTGAAGATCGAAATATAAAATAAAATCAACTATAGTACCTTTAATTGAATTGTTATTTTGTCGCTCTCTTGCATTTTGATGAAAGAATTTTGTATTTTTTATTTTGGTCTCCTGCTTTTAGCCATTGTATTATGGATCGTCGATGCCAAAAGACTTCCTCTTTGCGTAATAAATCATCCAATTTTCTTTCTGCTTGTCGTAACTCACTATGGTCTTCCATATGTTTTTGTGAATTCTGCAAACAGATAATTTGTGAATGGGTTTCTTTGATGTCTTTGGATAAGGATCCAAATTTTGACTTGTGCCATGTGGATAAGTTAGTTGAGCACGCCTGAATATTACTCATATTTGCGAGAAGGGAGGAGGAAGAAGAAAAAGGTTTCAAACACTTTTTTATAATTTATTTGCATTCTGACTCATTTGACCATAGATTTTCAAATTTAAAATGAGGTCTTTTCCTGTTTCTTAAAAGGCCGGACCCAGTTTCATCTTGAAGAGTTAAGAGAAGCGCTCTATGATCTGAATGGTAGAAGTCTAGATGTGTTAAAGAGGCTGAAGTAAAACTATCTTTCCACTTTTCGTTAACCATTGCCCAATCTAGCCTCTCCTGTAAGAGGTCATCCTCACAAAATCTTTGCCAAGTAAATTGATTACCTCTATAATCTAAGGGCTGTAATTTACATACCTCTTGTGTGTTACAAAACGCTTCAATTTGGTGTTCATTTCGCAGCCCTCCTCCATTTTTATCAGCTTGACTTAGAATTTCATTGAAATCCCCCATCACTAACCATGGCCCATGTGCTACTATTCACAAATGTTGTAAGAGCTCCCATGTCATATGTCTATTGGATATTGCTGGGTGACCATAAAAGCCACTGAAGTGCCAAGACAAATGTTTATCAAAACTTATAAAGCAACTTATGTGATTTGAGGATGATGATTGTACTGAGATTACTACATTTTCTTTCCATAGCAGCATTACCCCTCCACCTAGTCCTATCCTTGGGACCTCGAAGCCATTATCGTAAGAGAGTTGCTTACACATTGTTGCTACCTTATCTTTAGTAAACTTTGTTTCCATTAGAAAAATTACTTCCGGTTTATTATTTTTTATGAGGAATCTTAATTGCCTCATGCTTCTTCGCCATTGAGTCCTCTGACATTCCAACTAGCAATAACTATTTGGGAAGAAAACAAATATGGGACTAGTGGAAACTTTGGAGAGAAAACGAAAATGGGACTAGTGGAAACTTTGGACAAGCTTGTGATATCTGCTATTTTATTTATAATTGTTGTAGGCTAGAGAATTTTTTTTTCCATGAAGTTAATACAAATTAATAGTGATCTCTTTCATATCATAAGTAATTATGAATATTTCCTTCATTTTTCATGCAATTAATTATGATAAGTTTTTTCTTATCATCCTGATATCATTTGTAAATAATGAATATTCTAATTTTTTATATTTATTATACTTATCTTTGACTATTTCTTCTTATTTAAAGATAAGAATCAAATAATATAATTTAAATTTATTCGCCACTCCATCTAATATTGTGAAAATCTATAAATAAATGTGAATCAAGTTGTTTTAAATGAGTTTTGGGTTATATATTGTTTTAATTTTATTCACCACTCCATCAATTATATATTGTTCATATACGTACATGCTTTTATTTACTACTATTTTACAATTTTTAGACCACTATTATTAACATTTATTGCTCAAAAAAAATATTAACATTTAACTAAAATAAGTTTAAAAAATAAAATTTATGACAGAAAATATAATAATTGATTTAGGGTTTATGGGAAATCGGATTGTTATTTTTTATTATGAATAAATAACATTTTTCCCTCCAACTATGACACTATATGATCGTGCCCCTCGAATGATTCGCGATGTTAAAAATTCTCCCGAACTATGCATGTTACTGAAATATTAGACTTCTGTTAGATTTCATCATTGGTGACTAATGAATTAATGATTTAACATTTTGTCTGTTGATGTGGCAGTATTATTGATAACTCTACAAAATAGAGTTATTTTACCACTTTTTATGTGCTAATTGTTGCTTAATTCTTGAGTTTTTAATTGATTTATTAAGTTTTAAAGTAGTTTTGAATTTATTGGGTTTATTTTGATTTTATATATTTTTGTGTGTTTTTATAGTTATTTTGTTGTAAAATGTTATAGTTAATTATTTGAATTATTGTTGTTTAGTTTGAGGTAAAAAAATTGTTGTATTATTGAAATTAAATGTTAAATATAAATTAAGTTATAATTAATATTTTCAAAGAATTAAATTGATTTATTTTATAGTTGAAAATATTTTATTATGATTTATTTTATATTTATTTTGTAGGAAATTTATGACACTTTTGTTCTTGAAAAGAAGCTAAAATAGAGAAAGAAATTGTGGCATTTTTCAAAAGCCATAAGCCTCATGGGCCCTGCCACCTTCAAGGCCCAAGCTCCAAGGCCCACTAGCACCCCACGGTTTCCTCCTGAAGCTCACCATCACATGCAGCCAATTGCTTCAGCCATCAACATATATCCTTCAGTTCATGCCTCCCACGTACCAGCCAGCTTCCCATTTCCTCACAGCCATGCATCAATGAAACCAAAGCCTGCTGCCAACACAAAGCAGCCCCAAAGCCACCAAACCAGCTGTCTTTTGTGCATTTTGAGCCCAATAAAATTACTTTTGTACCATTTGTCTCCTATGACAAAAATACTATATTTTTACCTCACTTTCTACACTTTTTACCCCAAAATATAATTATTACACCCTATAATTTATCCCTATTTGCCGTATTATAATTAATTTAATTAATTTGAATTGATTATTTTAATCATCATTTTTTGCTATAAATAAGGGATTTGTGGTGTCCAATTTTGGAAAGGAGGTTACTCTACACAAAGTTTCTACACATTCAAAACCTATCAATTCTCTTCATCTTCTTCTTCTTTTTATTTTTTTCTATGTATTTTTAGAGGAAAAATTTGGGGGTTTCTCCTCCAAATTTTCCTATTTATGTTTGTAATTTTTAGTTTGTATTTGCTATTCTAGTTATGTGTTTCTAATCTTTTTAAGATTATTAAGGTAATGATGAAACAATTTGTAACTAGATAGTATTTATTTTGTATGTTGATTTCCCATTTTGTGCAATAAAGTTTATGGAATTTTCTTCTTCAAATATCTTCTTTCATCTTAAATATCATGTATTTTGGATTGTTAGCACATATTTAAACTTTGCTCTTCATTAGTGCAAATACATAATATTCTTTGTGTAAGATGTGTCATTAAATTGTACACATCCATGCTTAGAACAAAAATATTATGTTTTGCCTTATAAATAATGTTCATTGATTTATTTGTTATTTCATTAGATTGACTTACACTAAATGCTTTGAAATTATAATTTTGAAAAGTGAAGAAAAATCCTATCTTTTTAGAAGAAATTTGTGCTTAAAATTATAAATCTATTTAGAAAATGATAGTATGATTTATCTTGACTATCACTAAAACTTGGGAATCAGTATACTTATAAATATTATTGAATTTATATTTTGTGGATTCTAATCCTTAATAATCTTATTTTACCATCTTCATTTCTATTAGTAATTTATGTTATATATATTGTCTTTAATTTTTATATTATTGTCTTTTATTTTATTTTCATTATTCAAAATTCTCATCAATCTTTGGAACTAGGTTAGAATTTATTAATTTTGGCTTAAAATAATTTTCTTTTCGATTTTAGACAACTCCTTTGGGTTCGACATCCTTGCTTACACGATCACTATTCTATATGAACGATTCGTGCGCTTGCGATTTATAAATTTTTAAACATACCCGTTTTGGGTCCATCAATTATCTATAAAATAATTAGCAATTTTTTCCCTGAACTTTGACTATTACCAAATAATATCATTTTTATAAAAAAAATTTATATATATTTTTTAAAAATAATAATTAAATCTTTAAAAAATTAAAATTTTAATTGTCAAATAATAACTCTTTTTCACTTTTTCACTTTTTCTTTTACAATATTAATTAAAATTATTTTAGAATAAACATTTAAAATAAATACTAAAATACTAAAAAAAAAATTTAATTAAAGAGAAAGACGCTTAAATTTGATAAGATTTTGTTCCCATCCAATATTTGGTCTGACAAAAAAAAAAAAAAGAATACTTATTATTTAAATAATTATTTTAGAAAGTATTCCTTGAATATCAGTGTATTTAAGTTATATACTATCGTTAGCATTATTTATATCTGACCATCTCTGGCCATTACTCTTAAAAATAAAAGAAAATAAATATTATATGAATATAGGAGAATTCTAAAGTAGTGGTGCCAGTTAGCCCTTACTAGCAGGGGTATTTCTGTTTCTGACGTAGAGAAATTTAATCCAATTTTTTTTATATGACGTTATATATTGTAGTTATAGTAATTATTTCACCAGTTTTCAGGACATTCTGAATAATTTACGATATCCAAAATATTGTTCAAACAGTCAAATGTATTCGTGTTTTTTTTTATACGAGTGTAACTAAACATTTTGAACTCTAATTTTTGGTATTGTAAAATATTTAGAATTTTTTGAAAATTAGTGGGATACCTATTATAACTACAAGGGAAAATACTATTTTGGTTTTCCTGAATATGCTATCGGCCCCTGTGTTTTATAAAATAGATCAAAATAGTACCATAGACTTGATTTTTGTCAAAATATTTTTAATTATAAGATCAATTCTTGAGTCATTAGTGATGCGATGAGTTCAGAAAAGTAGAGAAAAGTGTCGAAGAGCTGAGAATAAAATATTATATTTGAATTTTTTTTGAACAAAATTAGGTATAAAGTACTATTTTGACCAATTTTGTAAAACACAATATCCGAATTGGCATTTAACAAAATACAAAGATCGATCGAGTATTTTGGAATAAGACAAGAGCAAACTGATATTTTCCTTAACTACAATATATATTGTCATATAACAAAAATTTGGTTATAGTTTTTATACAAAGAAAGAAAAATAATCCAACCAAGAACAAAAAGAGATTTATAATATCTAATTGAGTAATGAAGAAAAATCCGGGGTCTAAAAAAATTAATTCTCAAATATGAATATGCTATTAAATTAGAATTAATTATTAAAATTGGGTGCCAAGTAATTAATCACGTTTTTTTCGTGTCACATATTGGTGTTTAATACCAAGCTAGTGGTGAAAATAAATATTGGTTCAATTTTAGTTTGTCACGGCTTTTGGTGTTGGGTGCAAAATGTCAATACTCAATCTTAAAATATATCTAACTTGCTGAAAAAAAAAAACAAAATATATACAACGTTTACTAAATAAATAAAAATATAACTATTGAAAATATACTTTATTATTGAATTTTAGTAATTTAAAAAAAAGCATTTATAAAAATAGAATTTTTTATTTAATTAATTAAAAAGTTGACAATTAAACATAAAATGTGTTTAGTAGCTCTATTTTTATTTATTATTTTTTTAAAATTTATTGAATTTTGAAAATAGAATATTTTTACTTTCAAAATTTTTTTAAACCGTATTCGATTTTTTTTTTCTTCTCTTCTTCAAATCAACTCTTCATATTGTTAAAAAAAAAATTAACAAAAAAAAGTTATCAAAAAAATTTATTATTTTTTGTTTTTAAAAACAAAAAATAATAAATAATTACCAAACATATTTTTATTTTTTTTAAAATAAAGAAACAAAAATAAAATAATATTACATTTTTGTATTTAAAAAATTTAAAATTAAAGATTTTACCGAATATAAGCAATATTTTTTCTAATAGTTTCATAAATAATAATTGTGAACGCGTTACGCGCGTGTATAATACATCATTAAGATCTCTAGAAATAATTTTTAAAATATAAAAATAGCTTATAAGCAGCGAGAAACCAAGAAACCTAGGTGGCGTTTGGTTACAAAATAAAAATGGAATGGTAATGGTAATAGGAATGAAATGTAATGAAATTTTCTTTCTTTTGTTTGGTAGAGACTTTGGAATGAATGACTGAATAATGATTAATATGTTTGATATACTATGAAATAGAATGAAATAAAATTAACATTATTTTGACCAAATTACCCTTACTCTTATAATGAATAATTTTTTTTTATCAAATTACTATTATTTTGTAATGTAAGTTTTTATAATATACCAAAATACTATTTTGTATTTGAATTTAACTTTTATTTTACTAAATTACCCTTATATACAAATTAAACAAATAAATAATAATAAAATTCTAATTATTAATACTCAATATACAAAAAATTTATAGAAAGAAATAATATTATTATTACTTAAAAAAATGTGCTTAATTGTATGGATTTCTTTTATTAATATAAATATGTTATAAGTTATTGGATTTCATTATATTTTGATTATTAAAAAAATAAAATAATAAAATTACACCTTCTTAATATAATAAAGAATAAATAACATTTTTACCCCCTGAACTATGACCACTGTATAATCGTGCCCCTCGAATGATTTGCGATGTTAAAAATTCCCCCGAATTATGCACGTTACTGAAATATGAGACTTCTGTTAAATTTCATCCTAGGTGGCTAACAGATTGATGATGTAGCATTTTGTCTCTTGATGTGGCAGTGCCATGTATAGAATAATTAAAAATTTTGCCCCTGAACTTTGACCACTACCAAATTGTGCCATTTTTATTAAGCCTAATTTATTTATTTTTAAAAAAATTGATAATTAAATTCTTAAAAATTTTAAAAAAATTATTTTAAAAGATTAAGAAAATAATCAATACTAAAAGTTTCAAATTAATTAAATAAAATTCAAATACTCAAAAAATAAAAATCTAATTAATAGCAAATAATTTTTCTTTTACTTTTTCTTTTCTTTTACAATATATATGTTAATATAAAAATTAAAAAATAAATCTTAAGACAAAGTTTTTTCCCCTTTGATCTCCTCTTAAATTAAAATTTGTATTTATTTATTTAAGTCTTTTGTCCATCTCTTTAATTAAAAGTTTTTTCTTTGTTTTAGTATTTATTTTAAATGTTCATTCTAAAATAGTTTTAATTAATATTGTTTAAGAAAAAGTAAAAAAGAGTTATTTGATGATAATTAAAAAAATTTATTTATTAAGAATTTAATTATTATTTTTAAGAAAAAAAATTATTTTTTTATAAAAAAATATAATTTGGTAATGATCAAAGTTCGGGAGGTAAAATTGATAATTATTCTATACATGGCACTGCCACATCAACAGATAATATGATACGTTATCAATCTTTTAGCCATATAGAACGAAATCTAGCAGAAGTCCCATATTTTAATAACGTGCATAGTTCGGAAAGTATTTTTAATATCGCAAATTATTCATGGGGCACGATCATACAATAATCATAGTTCGAGGGGGCAAAAATACTATTTATTATGTAATAAAATAGCAAATAATCTGTATACAAAAAATAACAATAAAAAATGTTAGTTGTTTAGTGTTTATATATATTTTTTTCTATCTTATATATCATATAAATATATATTATAATATTATTTTCTTTTATCAAAACTCTTCCATGACCATATACATACAAACCATTAATAAAATACAAACCAAACATTACATTAGCACAAATAATTAATGGCTATTCATACTTTTAAGCTTGTCATTTTACTTTCGTTGGTAGTCGATAGCATTAGTTCCTTCCAATCCATTAGCGAGAACAGAAGTTTGGTTTCTAAAGAAGGAAGCTTTGAGCTTGGCTTCTTCAGCCCAGGGAGTTCAAAGAATCGTTATTTGGGAATTTGGTACAAGAATATCCCAATTCAAACTGTCGTTTGGGTTGCAAATCGATGTAGCCCAATCAATGATTCGTCTGGCTTGTTGAGGATAGATAATACGACAGGCAATCTTGAGCTTCTGTATCAAAACAAGAGTGTCGTATGGTCAGCGATCTTATCGAAACGAGCGAAGAAACCCAAGGTTGAACTACTAGATTCTGGTAATCTTGTCATAACAGAGGAAGAAGATTTAAACCAAGAAAACTATTTGTGGCAGAGCTTTGATTATCCCTCGGATACGTTGCTATCCGGGATGAAACTTGGATGGGACTTGAGGAGCGGTCTAAACCGGCGTTTATCAGCATGGAAGAGCTGGGATGATCCTTGTTCGTCGAATTTCACTTGGGGAATTGAATTTGATGAACAACTTCATTCATTACCCCAAGCAATTATAAGAAAAGGGTCTGTGGAATTTTTTCGAAGTGGGCCATGGAATGGCCTGAGCTTGGGTGCTCTTGAGTCAACTCCTGATATGAAGCGGCTCTCGAATTTCGAATTTGTTTACAATGAAAATGAAGTTTATTACACTTACAATCTCAAGAACAAGTCGTTGATCTTAATAATGGTCTTGAATTTGACGACGAACAGTCGTAGGGGATGGACATGGATTGAAAGCAAGAAAATCTGGAATCCTTATTTTACATCTCCGACGGATTTGTGTGATAACTACGGCCATTGTGGAGCTAATGCAAACTGTAACATGTCTAACAGTCCAATCTGCCAATGCCTATCTGGGTTTAAGCCCAAGTCTCCAGAAGAATGGGATTCAATGGATTGGTCTCAAGGATGTGTCCGAGAGAATCCTTCGAGCTGCCAAATGGATAAACCAAAAGGCGAATTTGTGAAAATTTCAAGCTTAAAATTGCCAGATGCAAAGCATTCTTGTGGGAACCGGAGTATGAATCTAAACGAGTGCAAGGCCAAGTGTTTGAGCAACTGTTCTTGCATGGCTTATTCAAACTCTGATATTAGAGGACAAGACAGTGGTTGTGCCCTATGGTTTGGTGATCTCTTAGATATTAGAGTATACAACTCTGGTGGACAAGATTTATATATTCGTATGTTAGATTCAGAGCCAGGTACATAGTTAATTTTGTCACAAAAGATCATTAAATGTCGTAATATTTTAGTAAGTTCATATGGTTTTATTCAAGGTTCAATATCTTACTACATTTTATTTACTTCTTTGTGAAGGAAAATTTAATAATAAGGTGAGAACAGCTGTGATAGTTGTGGCTGTAGTTGGAAGTGTTTCAGGGATGATATTACTTGGATTTTTCCTTCACAGAAGGAGAGGCTTAAAAGGTAATGTTTACTTACTCTGTTTGTAGCCTATAAATTAATTGTGTCATAGATTGTTGTCATGACTCATATGCAACCACCAATTTTGAATTTAGACTAGGATAATCAATATATATATATATAGTTGAATAACACGTATACTTGGACTTTTTTTAACTAATAAAGTGCACGTAAGTGGCCAATTTTGAATACAGATTCCCTTTATTTTAAGCCATAATATTATTGCTGTACTGGTTTTTCAAAATTCTATGTGCTTTCTCATTTAACCAATCCATAGTACAAAATATAGAATCATTTAGTTTCAATATGAAAATACAGACCTTTCAATACCTACCTAGTTTTGTCGTATAGCTACAAGCCTACAACTAATAAACTCTTCCAGATTACTTTTAGTATTGCTTTTCGGGTGTTTGTTTTGAGTAGTTAAGTAACTTTAGAAAGTGTTGAGAGACTTAGAATTGGAGGAATATTAAACTCTAATGTACAAAAGTGTTCACTTTACCTTTCAAATATACGTAGGACCCACACAAAAGTGTTGGAAGTGTTTTAAATTCTCGTTCCTACTTTTATTTTAGCCCATACCAAACACCCCTTAATGTAAATGTAATGCATTTGAACTGCTCAATCTGCTTGGATAAGAATAACACCACCTTTTGTTTAAGGAATAATAATAAATTGTCTTGTGACGCTTGCTTTCATGGTATACCTAATTTGCCTCGTATTTTATTATTAAAATTTCGTCATATTACATTGAAAAAAGCAGAGAGAAGTGAAAAGATGTATCAGAATGGAGGTGAAGAGGAAGATTTTGAGCTTCCCTTGTTCACCTTTTCAACATTAGCTACAGTAACTGATAACTTTTCAGAAAAGAATATGCTTGGAGAAGGTGGTTTTGGACCTGTATTCAGAGTAAGGTTATCATAGGCAAGAACAATATTTATGAAAAAGATAAATTGTCATATATTGAAAAATTATGAAGACCCTGTTGTTAATGTGGCATTTTCAGGGCAAGTTAAAAGATGGACTAGAAATCGCAATTAAAAGGCTATCAATGAGTTCAGGACAAGGAGTGAATGAGTTCAGAAATGAAGTGAAGTTAATTGCCAAACTTCAACATCGGAATCTTGTAAAGCTTCTTGGTTATTGCATTGATGGAGAAGAGAAATTGCTTGTTTATGAATATTTGCCCAACAAAAGTCTTGATTCTTTCATTTTTGGTAAGAAGTGTTTTGTTTAGTTTTTGGGTTATTTTAAGCTATTGTTTCAATATGTTAGAGTTACTTGATTTACTTGAACAATGTTTTGATTTTTCAGATCAAACACTAAGTAGACTATTAGAATGGCCAAAGCGTTTCCAAATTATTTGCGGAATTTCTCGAGGACTTCTCTATCTCCATGAAGATTCTAGAATGAGAATTGTACATAGAGATCTTAAAGCTAGTAATGTACTACTTGATCATGAGATGAATCCAAAAATTTCGGACTTTGGCATTGCTAAGACTTTTGGAGGAGATCAAACAGAGGGGAACACAAAGAGAGTAGTAGGAACTTAGTGAGTATACTCGTATCATATGTTCTCTGATCAATACAAATGCATTTATGGCCATTTTGTTTGTTTCTAATAATGATGCATATGCAGCGGTTATATGGCGCCTGAATATGCTTTTGCTGGCTTATTCTCAACCAAGTCCGACGTCTTTAGCTTCGGTATAGTGGTATTGGAGATTATAAGTGGAATGAAAAGTAGAAACTTTCAACAAGAAAATGGTGTTAACTCTCTTATTGGACATGTAAGTCTTAAAAGTTGCCTGGCCTCTATTAATTTAGATGTTTAGTTAGCCAATGATTATAGCTAGCATTATCGTGTTTAACAAAGAATAATAATGATTTAGACTCAAAATTTGAGTTGGTCGTAGTGTTATATTTGAGTATGTATTTTGTATGTCCGAATATCACTTGACTAATAAGTCATCATCATCACTCGATTGAAGTGTCTCTCCAAGCCAAATCATAATGAATAACATAAAGGGTTTTTCCTTGTTTACTTTTATAGGCATGGACATTGCTGAAGGAAGGAAGGTCAATGGAACTAATCAATGAGTGGTTAAGAGATTCATACGACAATTTGCAGCAAGTGTTGCATTGCATCCATGTTGGTCTCTTATGTGTTCAACAGAGTCCGATGGATAGGCCTACCATGTCAACTGTCATATTTATGTTAGGAAGGGAGAATGAAGTGTTGCCTCAACCAAAACCACCAGGCTATTATTTCATGGTGGAAACTTATTCACAAGAACCAAATCATTCTTTCAATATTCTCCACACATATACTTCAACAAATAGTATGACCCTCACATTTGGAGGTCGATAGGGCCATTAAGGTTAGAGCATCATAAATCCCCTTTTCTTTTCTTTTCTTTCTTTTTTTGACTTGTAGATTTAGGATGAAGAGAAGAATGGGCCTACTCATCATTCTTATGTATGGCTTTCAAATTGACAGCAAAAAAAAAAAAACTATATATATAAGGAGCGACTACCATGCATCCTCTTTTTTTACAACAACGGTGTATTCTTTTTCTATTTTGGCACCTGAATAGCTATAATCAATTTTTTTTTGTATAATGGTGTACATTATAGCTATCTAGAACAACTTATAAATTTTCAAGAAATTCTGAATAAATTATGGTACCGAAACATGGTCTAAACTGTCTGTTGTACGCGTGCCTGTTTTTTTGTGTACGCATATAAAATTTGACAGTTTGAACTCTGTTTTCGGCTTTGTAAACTGTTCAGAATTTCTTGAAAATTTGCGGGTATTCTAAATACTTACAATGTATACCGTTATATAAAAAAATTTGGGATTATATTTATCCAGGTGTCGAAAATAGAAAAATGATACACACTGATGTTACAAAAAAAAATACATTATAATCGTTCTTTATATATATAAATATATATATATAGAAATTAATATATATATATATATATGTAAAAAAGAACATTTTCCTGTTTGATGGAGAACATTTTCTCTATTAATTACTTAACATGCTATTGGCGTCAAAAATCTATGTTCTTAGTAAAAAAATTGTACTTAATCAAATATTTTGGCAACAAAACTCTCTTTTGTTTATGTTATCGTGCGTTTGTCACCATAATTACACAATCATATTGGTCTAGAATAAATAAAATAAAAGTACTATTTAATTTCTTAAAACAATTTTGATTAAAAATGTTTTCTGTAAAATTCTTAAAGAAGGCCGACCATTAGAATTAATTGATAAACAGACAACTTTCATGGAGTGTTGCGATGCATCCATATTAGTCTTTTATGCATGCAACAAAATTCGGTGGATGGACCAACAATTTTGTTTTTGTGATTTCGTCACATAGGTTACAATCTAATTTTTTTTTTATATGGTGGTATATAGTATAGTTATTTAGAACTTCTCACATATTTTTGTGAAATTCCAAATAATTTACAGTACTGAAAATATGAAATAAGTTGTTTTGAAGCCTGTTTTATACATGTGTGAAATAATTTATTTTGAAACATGTTTTTGGCATTATAAATTATTTAAAATTTTCTGAAAACTGGTGGGAAATCCTAAATAACTACATTGTACATTGTCATATAAAAAAAATTTAGATTATAAATTTTTTACGTGCAAAAATAAAAAATATTTATATTGATGAGGACAAAAAGCATGTCCTACTGGAGAAACTTCCTATATATTTCTTCTATATAAAAAGTGTATAGATAAAGAAAATTATTAGTTTTAATTGTTTGCTTTGTTAACTCTAATAGAATATTTTAAATATTTAATGGAATATATTTTTAAAATTAACTAAAAATAGATATTTATTAATTATATTTATATAAATTCAGATATTATAAAATATTATTATTATATTAATATTGAATATAAATTCAAATATTATAAAATATCATTATTATAATAATAGGGAATTTCTTATGTAGGAGCTTCAAAAAGAGCTCTACCGTAGGGCTCTCAGTGTTTCTCGACCCGTGAACAGTTTTCGGCGCGAATTTTTTTATGACCGTATATATTGTAAATATTTAGAGCATCCTGCAAAGTTTCAAAAAATTCCGAATAGTTTACCTAGGTTCAACCATGTTGATTTCCACGCGCATAAAAAAAATTAGTCACGCGTGCAACAACATGTTTGAACCAATTTTTCGGTTCTGTAAACTATTCGGAATTTTCTGAAACTTTGCAGGATGCTCTAAATAGCTACAATATATACGGTCATAAAAAAATTCGCACCGAAAACTATTCACGAGTCGAGAAACACTGAAAGCCCTACGGTAGGACTCTTTTTGAAGCCCCTACATGAGAATTGTCCTATAATAATATATAATACAAAACTATATATTTAATACTTATGTTAATATAAATTTAAATGTTATAAAATATCATTATAATAATATATAATCTAAATATTTATTTAAAAAATTACTATTTATGTTTAAAAATGTCATTATATTATGTATATAAATCATAAACAATATTTTTGTTTAATTTTTCATTTAATATATTTATATCATTCTTTTATATATAATATTTAAAATTTATAAATAATAATACAAATGTAATAAATATAATTAATAAATTTTATAAACAAAACTAAAACTAAGTAAACGAAAATGTTATATATAGAGAAATTTTTCTATAGGGGCTTCACTTTAAGCCCTATTGGTAGGACTCTCAGTGTTTACAACCCGTGAATATTTTTTGGAACCATTCTTTTTATGACCGTGTATATTGTAGCTATTTAGAACATTCTGCAAATTTTAAAAAAATTCCGAATAGTTTATAGTACCGAAAACTAGGTTCAAACATGTTATTGCACGCGTGACTAACTTTTTTTATGTGCATGAAAAACAACAAGTTTGAACCTAATTTTTGGTACTGTAAATTATTTAGAATTTTCTGAAAATTTGCAGGATGCTCTAAATAGCTACAATATACACGGTTATAAAAAAAAATCACGCCGAAAATTATTCACGGGTCGAGAAATACTGAGAGCTCTACCGGTAGGGCTTAAAGTGAAGCATTATCCTATCTATATATATATATATATATATATGATGTTTGTTAAATAACGTGAAGTTATATCGTATATAATTTTTTACAGTACATAACATTTGACTTATTTTAATGATTTCTCTAATATTGCATTACCTAAGAGAAGAATAGAAAGAAAAAAATATCAAAGTTAATCGTACTCTTGATTTTGATCATTTTTAAAAGTAAATAAGGCATAATTTTCATTATTTTATTGTAATTAATAAAGAATAAATATATATTTAAAAATAAATGTAAAATAATATAAAAATAATTATTAATAAAATTGTTAAAATATACCTTGTAATAAAGCAAATTAAATAGGAAAGAAATTTCATAAATTATAAGAAAAATTTGTATCAAATAAAAATTTAAGAAGAATAATTATGAAAGGGGAAAGACCTTAAAAATTACATAAATTGTAAGGAAAATTTCGAAAATGCGTAACTTTGCACCTGTTTATCTAATTCAAGTGTTTTTTTTTTTTTATTTTGATATTTTTTCGAGATTTATTCAATCAAAACTACTAACGGTGGTTTGGCCGAGTGTTTTTCAAAAAATAATAATCTCAACCACTTCATTTATGTTTTGGATTAGTTGTCATAAATTATTAAAGTTATATTACACTATTTTTCACCAAGAAATTAAAACAAGTACATTTTAATAATTTGCGTCAAGAATAAATATGTAAATATATTTTAAAGTCATAAATATAACTTCTCTGTCTCTTAGTATAAATTAATTAGTACAATTGAAAACATAGAGAATCTTTTCCATTTAAGTTGCATTCCTAGTAAAGCTATCTTTAATAACAAGCTTGTTGTGCATGAATTAAAACTTCGCAAATTATAGCTCTACCGAGATTGGTGATCAAGAGTAGAGAGAGTAAGTGGGGGCAAGCAGACACACAAGGGAGAAAATTGGTTAATTTCGCCAGTCTCGGAGTATTACTATTTTTCCCAAAATACGACTCATACTCCAATGAGTTAAAGTAACTCACTGAATTACCAAAATACTCTTTGGCTCACCCCGAGTTGAGTATTAATCTCCATTGTGACTTTACCGCTATCTTGCTCAAAAAGACCGACTTCTGCCGAATATCTCAAATATATCCACATAATAATGTGATTTCAATCATATAACAATACAATCACAATTTTGTCATCAGTAGGTAAAAATTACAAATGTCCATTTAGATAAAAGTGAGCATTTTACACATATTTAATACTCTTAAACATACATAATCGGTCATATCATAATATAACTTATGCAATTCACATAATCACATAAATATTAAATTAAATCATATAATATTCCAATAATACCTCATGACCCCTAATCAAAGCACTAAGCCTTATTAGGAACTTTGGGATGTTACATATTTATTCAATTTCTCTATTTTTATATCATTTATTTGATTTAATATAATTGGCCAAATCCTTGGTAAACACAACTTTACATGCCAAGTCTCAAAATGACCTATTCAAAGCTTCGTAAACATCTAGTTCAAAAACTAGAGAACAATGTTGTAAAGTGGGATTTCCGTTCAATTTTATCCAATGTGGTTAACGTGACTCTTTGCTTGCTGAGGTTTCTTGGCCTTGTCAGCGTCACATGTATATTTTAAAAATATTAAAAATCTTTTTTTATTATTAAAAGTTAATAAATTTAAAATAAATCATAGTTTATAAAAAATTAATTTAATTTAAATTATTTTTAGTGTAATGATTTATTTTAAATTTATTAATTTATGATAAAAAAAGAGATTTTTAATATTTTTAATTACACATGTGGCGCTGACGTAGGTAAGACACATTAGTAAGTAAAGAGACACGCTAGCATGCTGTTAACCAAATTGGACAGAATTAGACAAAAATCCTACTTTATAATACTGTAAATAGTTTGGGGAAATTTTCAATGGTCTTAAAAAATTAGAGAACACGATAATGTATAAAATTTGAGGGCAAAAATCATAAATAGTCCAATATATAGATAGGAATTCCAATGTTACTTCTAAGACAGTTGAAAATTCACAACTAGAGAAATCAAACAGTGAAAAGAGAAATTGACATAAAAATTCCATAAGAATAAAATAGAAGATAATATATTTGTATAGGGAAATTTCAATTTGTATGCTTGATCATTTTTATAATTACAAAAAAATGCTATGCATATTAAAAATTACAAAATAATGCTATTTTTTGGCACTTTACCTAAAATGCCCTTTCCACTTCCTCATCACTTCTCATTTCTCTCTTCTCTCTTATTTCACTTTCTCTCACCTCACAGCACCATCACCACACTAAATATTATATTTCGAACAGATTTGGACATAATTTTTGAGTTTTTTTTTTGCGATTTTTTTCAGATCTGAAACTCTGAAATCTGCAGAAAATCGACCTTGCTCGATGGTGGTTTGATGGTGCTCGATGAGACCTTCAAAATAATGATTTTTCATGAAAAAATGACTTTGCTTGATGGTGGTTCGATGGTAGCTCGATGGTGGTTCGATGGTGCTCGATGCCAGCTCGATGAGACCTTCAAAATCATTATTTTTCATGAAAAAATGACTTCGCTCGATGGTAGCTCGATAGTGGCTCGATGGTGCTTGATGCAATTCTTGTAAGAGACATAATTTTTCACTCGGGTGTCCGTTTGGGGTGATTTTTTTTTTGATTTTGGGTATTTTTTCAAGATCTACATGTTAATATGCACATTTGGGAGGTGTAATACTTGTAAAAAATACAAAAGTGCAAACATACCTCATGTTTAAGACATCTTTTGGTATATTTTTAAGTTTTAAACTTCCCAAATGTGCATATTAACATGTCAAACGTGTAGATCTTGAAAAAATACGCAAAATCAAAAAAAAAAATCACCCCAAACGGACACCCAAGTGAAAAAATTATGTCTCTTACAAGAATTGCATCGAACACCATCGAGCCACCATTCGATGGGGCCTTCAAGATCAAGATTTTCATGAAAAAATGACTTAGCTCGATGGTGGTTCGATGGTAGCTCGATAATGGCTCGATGGTGCTTGATGCAATTCTTGCAAGAGACATAATTTTTCACTCGGATGTCCGTTTGGGGTGATTTTTTTTTGTGGGTATTTTTTCAAGATCTACACGTTTAACATGCTCATATGTACATTTGGGAAGTTTAAAACTTAAAAATATACCAAAAGATGTCTTAAACATGAGGTATGATTGCACTTTTGTATTTTTTACAAGTGTTACACTTCACAAATGTGCATATTAACATGCCAAACGTGTAGATCTTGAAAAAATACCCAAAATAAAAAAAAATCATCCCAAACGGACACCCGAGTGAAAAATTATGTATCTTGCAAGAATTGCATCGAGCACCATTGAGCCACTATCGAGCTACCATCGAACCACCATCGAGCAAAGTCATTTTTTCATGAAAAATAATGATTTTGAAGGTCTCATCGAGCTGGCATCGAGCACCATCGAACCACCATCGAGCAAGGTCGATTTTCTGCAGATTTCAGAGTTTCAGATCTGAAAAAAATCGCCAAAAAAACCCAAAAATCATGTCCAAATCTGTTCGAAATATAATATTTAGTGTGGTGGTGGTGTTGGTGGTGGTGTGAGGTGAGAGAGAGTGAAATAAGAGAGAGAGAGGGAAGAGAGAAGAGAGAAGAGAGAAATGAGGAGTGAAAAGTGAGGAAGAAATGGTAAGGGCATTTTGGGTAAAGTACAAAACAATAGCATTATTTTGAAAATTTTAATATGCCTAGCATTTTTTTGTAATTATAACTTTTATCAAGCATATAAATTGAAGTTTCCCTTTGTGTATTGTTTAGTGTGCCGCCGTAACATACCAATCGAGCGAGAAATATATAATAATTCATTCAGAAAGATATTTTACATCAAAGTAAGCTTGTTCTTTCCCTATTATATATACGATAATGAGTTTGTAATCTAAATCATTAATTTTCCAAGGCTAAAGTTTTGCCTTCTCTTTTGTCAAAAATATTGAAAGTTTAGTTTTGAATGCACATGTTGAGATTCTATGATATGCAAGTGGGTCTGGTGACCAAGTGAAGCTGCAGATAGACAATATGCATGGGCGTAGGTTGAGACCAAGATTGGGCAGGTTTTGCAGCATGTTATGGGACATGTTTCGTGTCTATGGGAACACAAGTCGAATGATTCAGAGAACTTATGTCGAAGAGAGATAGCGGATTGGGACAACAGGCCATCTAGAGTTAGGCAAAGTTGATTTGGGGGCAAAACTTGAGGCACGATGCTGAGAGTCAGCATGAGCACAAGCCAGAAGGCAGTATAGTGGTTTCGAATGATGTCAGATCATTGACCACATTGTAGAAGCTCAGAGAAACAGTTATGCTTATGGTCAGGAGTGACCATTTCGCATCAAGCCATGGGTATGCAGTAAGCCCGGAGGGCCAAAAGTCTAAGAGACTACTTCACGAAGTCTGTGTGCAATGTTGCACTAGATACTGCATAAATGCTACAGTTGGCATGAGTGTCTCGTCCGAGAGAGACGCATCACAATTTTGACCCACGACAAGAGTGTTGGGGTCGAGTTTGCCATGGAGCTGGCTTACGCCATGTCCAGAGGGACTTGTCTAAGAGAGACAAGTCTTCAGCTGAAGGATGTTTCGTAGGTACTGTTGGGAACTGTTGGTTTGCGAACCTCACCCCGAGGGGTGCACCTTAATTTCGTCCTTGTCAATAGGAGTATGCATTGGACAGTTGGCGGGGAAGCTTCAATCAGAGGATATGTTTGCTTCGGGTTCAGTGTTGTAAGGGCTACTTGGTTGACTGGAGGGACATCGTGATGGACTTGGAGGAGTTCATGTGTGCAAGGAGTATTCCAATGCAGATGCACTACTTCATGGGAGAATTCTGAATAGCGACAGTGGCATGGGGTCTTTGATCGAGTCCAAGGGTGGACGTGGGAGATCATCACCAAGTGGGTGGTTCTACAGTAGTAGAGAGACTAGTACAGACTTAAGATTCAAAAGAAGCATGGAGTAAGCTTAGGAGTCGAGGCAGAAAGAAGACTGGCCAGCGGTCTGTCGATGAGGGCATCAACAATTGAAGTGGGGGAGAGTGTAACATGCCGGCCTTGAGGGCATGTTACAAGCTAGGATGGTGCTCGATCAGATGCGCATGCGAGGGTGCAAGCCGGTGATCATGTTGATGCCAAGTTTGTATGGCAGTGGCATTTTCGTAAATATCTTCAATATTATCCAGAAATGGACGAGACTTGGTAGATTCCATATTGAAGGGTTAATGAATGCAATGGTGCAATCGGATTTGGGAGATTCAAAAAATTAGCGAGCTAAGATCCAAATATGTCTCCCAAGCAAAAATCATATATGTTCCTAGTAGAAGGCTAAAACCTCAGAAGACTCTTCGTAGAGGGAGCACCTGGTGTCAGCTCTCCACCACCCTCTGACGCAGGTGCGTCAAGTGAGCTACTATTAGTTGGGAGGACTAGAAGGGCGGGTGTAATGCCCCAAATTTCCTAATAAGGTTTAGGACCTTGATTAGGAGGCCGGGAGGGCCATAATTGATTTATTATTATATTTAATGATTATATGCATGTTTATGTGAATTATATTATTATATGATGGTGAATGCATGCATATGGGCTCAATTTTAATTATAAGCGCATTTTGGTAATTTGGCCCGTTGAGGGCGTGATTGTGTATTTTTATGCATGGGGGTGAATTATAAATAATACCACATGATATGTGGATTGGTTCGAGCCATTCGGCATGAGACGATCATGGAAATGCAAGTTTTCGGTCTAGTCATAACGGGATTAAGTTCGGGGCTCGGGGTGAGTCTCGGGATGTTTAAATGATTAGAACGTTGTCAGGAATTAAAGGGTAACAGGATAAGAATTATTGGTATTTGAGAATATTGTGAATAACGGGAAATGGATGGTGTTAATTATAATTAACGAGATAGGCGGGAAATTATGATTTTACCCTTGGGGGTCTTTAGAAGTCGTTATTTAACCTAGGGGAAAAATGGTCTTTTCACCCCTAAGATATATATCAGCCCTTTGAGTTTAGAAGGCTGTGGAAGTGTAAAAAAACAAAGCATCATCATCCTCATCTTTCTCCCTCACCTGTACACCATTTTCTCTCTTTGGACTTTTGAAGCCAATTTGAAGGAATAAGCTAGGAAATCAAGGTTTGAGCTTAGGAACTTGATTCAGCCATTGAAGGGGATTCAAAATCAAGTTTGAGGTAAGTTCCAGCCATTAGTTTTATGGTATACTCTGTTTTGGCTTTAAACTTTCAGCTTGTGATTTCTGGTAAATAGTTGGAATTAATGGAAGTTTGGTTGATGTTTAACTTGGGTTTTGATAAGGGTGAGTTGTAGATGAATTTTAGGGATTGAATTGGGTGTTAGGTTGATGTTCGGGACTAGTTTGAAGGTTTGGTTTCGAGGAAAAACGCAGGGGAGAAAATTTAGGTTCTTGCTGTTTTGCATAATGAGTCGCGGCCTGCGTGGTTTTCTGGGGGAGATGTCTAAGGGGCGAGCCGCGGCGCGGCTAGGGAGGGCCGCGACCCAGAGTGTCATTTTTGGCCAGAAATGGGTTTTTAGCTTGGGGATTCAAGCCTTAGGCCTCGGGATCGATCCAATTACCCGGTTTAGTGGGATTCGATGTCTCGAAGGCTAGGTTTTGATGTGGGAACCTTTGTTTTCATTTTCATTGATAAATCCTATATTTTGGTTATGACTAGGTGACTATTAAAGGATCAAAGAGTTGATCGTTCTCAATGGTCGTTCTTTTACTAATTCTTGCTCGAACCCAAGGTAAGAAAACTGCACCCCATGTGTGACATGCATAGCTATTTATGATGCATGTTGGATGTTTAAATGTAAACATTGATAGCATAGTGAATGCTTAGCAATCTTGCTCATTTGCATATGATTATTATTGAGGCATGTTGGATAACTAAGTGTGATGCATGTGATGCACGAGAAACATGTGATTAGGGCATGCCATGAATGATGAATATGGGATTGATCAGAGCTTGAGTCTCTGTGTTTGTGCATGATCATAATTATGCTAGCAACTGTTGAGTAAGCATGTTGAATGCCTACATTTGAATATTCGACATATGACATGTGTTTGGTGGCAATGCTTACTTGTTAGTATCAACTGTGAAGCTGTGACTCATTAGTCAGGTTCGGCTGTGGTACTGGGCACTGGTCACACGGTGCTGACTCATAAGTCAGGACAGCCTTAGCTTGTTTAACGCAAGCCATCAAAGATTAGATCTAATCGATATCTGCATTGAATGACTCAAAGAGCATTAATGCCGGACCGACCTCAAGTTCGATGAATATTATAAGCGTTTGTGTGACTTACCCATCAGTCACTCATCTGTTAAATTAGAGACTTACCCATCAGTCTCTCATCTGTTAAGGCTAGTGGCTTACCCAGCAGCCACTCTTTTGTTTAAGCTAGTGACTACCCATCAGTCACTCATTTGGTTAGAACCATTGCAGGAAAGCCCAGGTAGCGGTGTCGTTACACGGCTATGGGCACCGGCCCCTGTTGCGATATTTTTGCTATGCAAGTGCACATAGTAGCAATTTGTAATAAAATGGTAAAAACCAAGTATCGTCCTCAAGGACTGATATATCAATTACCAGTCAATTAATTTCTTGTTCTATTTGATAAATTAAAATTCTTGATTTTTGTAAACACAACAAAAGAAACTATAAAGTGCAGAAACAATAATTGAAAATTAAATGGAATAACAACTAATAGTAAAACTTTTACTTTAACCACTGAATAAACAAATAGGATATTTAATCTCATCTACTATCCTCCCTATTATTCCCTAATGCAAAGTATGAGTTCTTCTTCTTTTTACCTAATTCAATTAACAAGTTGATACAGCAGCCTATAATCATACTATGAATTATAAACTCAACCTTGGTGACAATTTCCTATATTTCTATGGTAAATTGAACCACAAAGGTAGCATTAATCTTGACAGCTTAATAAACAGTTACACAATTAACTCAGATACTTTCGTTCTAAATTAGAATTATGTCCAATATAACCACAGCAGATTTAAATCTCACTTCTCAGATTTTGACTTAAAAACATGTATGTCTGACTATAGATGGCCAATCAATAATCAGTCTATAAGAACAGGTTATATGGAATTGAATAAGATTGAAGAAGAAGAGGATTGAAATTGCATTAGTTCATAATAAGGGTTCAAGTGATTCAATTAAACATCCTAAACAGAAAATTAGTTCATAATCATAATGCTAATCACAACAAAAATTAAAGATAATGTCAGGAAGAAGAAGAAAAAAACATGTAAAAATACTCCAAGCCTTCAGCCTTCAAAACCAGAGCTCATCCACCGTCCGTACGTGTCTTTCCTCTTCTCTTTTTCGCCATATTAAAACCTAGGACTCAATTTTTAAAGAGGCGGGCCGCGGCTCTATGTGCACCATGCCGCGACTCGTGTCAACATTTCTGGGCGAAATGCTCTTTCCATGCCGCGGCCCTATGTAGCCATGCCGCGGCCCGCGGATCTCCTTCAAAACAGTGGTTCTGTTTCACCACCTAGCCGCGGCTTTACTTTGCTCATGCCGTGGCTCTTAAGGGATTTCTCAATTTTTCAAGTTTTCATCCCAAAAATTCACCAACACTTCCAAATTATGTTGAGAACCATTCTTTCTCGAAATATGTTGAAAAACTTGGGTATTTCTTCCCTTTCTTTGACATTTTCTTCCAAGTGCTCAATTCTTCCTGATATTCACAAAGACAGACAAACAAAGCATAAACCCGCACTAAATGAAAGAAAAACGAAATAAAAGACTACTAAAAACATCACCTAAACATGACAAAAACTAGACTCAACAAACTCCCCCAAACTTAACCTTTACTCGCCCTCGAGTAAAGACCAAGTTAAACTAACAAAAAAAAAACAAACACAAAACGAACAAGCTAAACCATCATTACCATCTACACTGCTTTGCCAAAACTCATGAAATCTCAATTGCAATATTAATAACCAGAATTTCAGCTCAATTGCCTTAAAGTCCAATTTGTAAAGTTCAATTAGGGAAATCAATAATATATCACGAAAATGACTACAACACTTGGACTCTATCATATATGCTCAACTCATTCCAGACAATTCCACAAACCAATTTTTCAATATGCTTGCATTACTTGACCTTCTCCACTAATGTCAATAACACGTGTTTTGAAATCAAAAGGACTTTCACAGGTTATAGCGTTAGGCTTAGGCAAGGGTAGATGAAATTGTCATTTAGGCTCAACATTACCATAAGCATATAAACTTTGCACCCAATCTTGATATTCACAACACAATTTAACACAACCCAAAGATCCTCTTTATTTGCAAAGATTGAGAAATTTAAACACTAGAGAGTTTTTTTTTTTTATATACTATCTTTCCCCCAAACTTATGCATTTTAATGGGGACATCAAAAGAAAAGTAGTTTCTCTCAAATTTTTTGTTTTTTTTTTTTTCTTTCTCAATCTTTTCTTGAATTTTTTTTTCTATTGCCATCACCAATACACAAGAGTAATACCCATTATAAATCAATCCCCTTTTATATTTTATAAGCTCATGGTACAAATCTAGGAAATAAAAAATAATAAAATATTCGATTAAGCTCAGAACAAGTGTTTAACAATAAAAGGTCGACTTTTAGGCTCAAAGAGGGTATCTAGGGAAAATTAAATCAAGGTTGGCTTGAAAGGCACAATTGATCCAATAAAATTGCCTAAATCACTTTTCTAAACACATGTCATCAATGATTTCGCCTCAAAGGCCAAATAATGCAAGTTCTATCAAATTCAAATTGTCATACCATTATAAATCAATCCCCTTTTATATTTTCTAATCTCATGGTACAAATCTAGGAAATGAAAAATAATAAAGTATTCGGTTAAGCTCAGAACAAGTGTTTAACAATAAAAGGTCGACTTTTAGGCTCAAAGAGGGTATCTAGGGAAAATTAAATCAAGGTTGGCTTGAAAGGCACAATCGATCCAATAAAATTGCCTAAATCACTTTTCTAAACACATGTCATCAAAGATTTCGCCTCAAAGGCCAAATAATGCAAGTTTTATTGATAAGGTCATTTTTGTATTAATATTTGTTAAGTTTTTCTATGCTTGGATGGTGTTATGATAGCATTTTTAATAGTTTTCACTAAGTTTCGTGATTCTACAACATATTTTCTACGTTGCGTTTTATGATGATAAATTTGACATTTTGATGGCAATTGTAGTTAAAATAAAGTTTTAGGAGTATTCAAAGCTTTCTGGATTGAAATGTGGAAGTGGTGGCAACATGGAAGCTTTCTAAGATCAAGAATTGAAGAATTTTGAGATAGGCCGCGGCTCATAAAACTCAGGCCGCGGCACTTTAAGTAGAAATTGCAATTTCAGAATTTTTCTTCCAGACAGGCCGCTGCGCATAAAACTCAGACCGCTGCCTATGGTGTCAGGTGTCACGGGCTGACATTTTGACAGCGGAAATGCCCGTGCGGCACCTTGACCCCTCTGAGCCAAGGTCAGCCTTCCAGCTATTCGAATAACAATGGACACATTTTTCGCGCGACCGTGTGCCTCTGCACACTTCCGTCTCTTGAACAACTCTCGCTGATTCATGCTCTCAAGCAACTATGAGTGCAATCATGCATCAAGGCTATCTAACCAAGACACTCACACTGTCCATAGGTTCTCACTATGGCAAGGCAAATCCCAACACCGATGCTCACCCAGACATTCGCAAGTCAAGGTAGCATGTGTGGCTAAGAGCCAACACCAAGCTGACGTGCCAACACCTCTCATCATGCCCCATTCGATACTATCCGATTAGCTCACGTCACAGACCAAGGACTCACATACGTCCATGGTACAATCCTCAAGGCACCATACCATCATGTATGTTGGCAGGCCCTCGAGACTGGCTGCCAAACTAGTAGCACACACTAGACCTCTGTCCTACTCAAGCATAGTGCACCCTCCAATGCTTGCATGCTAACAAGTCCCACGAATGACTTCCCGTGCCATCTCGTGTAGAGATTCATGGCCATGGCGCGCCACGACATCTCTCGAAGGTTTGGGCCACGTTCCATGCAAGCGGCATCCCGGCAAGCCAAGGGAACCGTACCCTTAAACCTCTGGCAGCACACTTCGTCGCACTACCGGGGCGGCCCGGTAATGTCCATGAGTACTCCTACTCATGGAGACATATGAGTCCCCTCGTGGTCCTCATATGCCCGCCCTACTAGTCCTCCCAACTAGTAGTAGCTCACTTGACGCACCTGCGCCAGGGGGTGGTGGAGAGCTGACACCAGGTGCTCCCCCTACAAAGAGCCTTCTGAGCTTTTAGCCTTCTACCAGGAACATATATGATTTTCGCTTGGGAGACATATTTGGCTTCCAGCTCGCCAATTCTCCGAATCTCCCAAATCCGATCATACCATTGCGTTCATTGACCCTTCAATATGGAACCTACCAAGTCCCGTCCATTTCCGGGCAATATTGAAGATGTTTACGAAAATGCCACTGCCGTACAAATTAGGCATCAGCATGCTCACCAGCCTGCACCCTCGCGTGCGCATCTGACCGAGCGCCATCCTAGCTTGTAACGTGCCCTCAAGGCTGGCACGTTACATCAGGCCGCTGCACGAAATTTCCAGGCCGCTGCCTGAAGGACAGATTTAGGCACAGTTTTTGTTCTAGGCCGCGGCTCGCGACGTCGTTTTCAGATTTTTTATTTCTTTTTAATTAGAAATTAATTGAGACTATAAATAATTATTAGGATTAATCTTAGATTAAGTTTTGATTACGGTTTTAAGAGAGAAGAAGACTAAGAAAGGGCTGAGGAGAAGACTACAAGACTACATTACTTTTGATCATCAATCTAGTTTCTTTTCTTCCCTTAATCTCTTTGATTTTAATTATAATTATGATTGTGATTATGATTACTATTATGGAGTAGATTCTTCTTAGGTTAAGGGTTAATTCAAAACCCAAGACATGAATTTTTAATTGTTGATAATGAATATCATTCTTTAATTTCTCTCAATATTAAATTGTTTCTATTTTTCCAATTGAATGCTATGAATTTTGTGATTTCTTGTTAGGTGGCCAACTAATTAAGGTTTTACATTATTCAATTGTCATCTTAGAATTACTACTCACCTAATAGTTTAGGATTCTAAGTGTATGTGATAAATTGCAATTGATAGTGATGTCAAAAGAATTGTTGATTGTGATGAAAAATAGAACCTAGGTTAAATGAATTATATGCTTAATTAATTTATTGCCTAGATTAACTTGTTTCCATAGGACTTAATGCTTTATCTAAGTTAAATAGATTGTATGCTTCATAGATTTATTGCTTAGATAAAAGAGTTAATTATTGAGCGCTTCGCCTTGATTACTTATAATAGGGAGACTGGGATAATTGACTGCTTCAGCGTTATCTGCGGGGTTAGTAGTTTAATTGAGAAATTGGAATAATATTTATTATTAGTGATTAGGAATGATTGTTGAGGGTGGAGATTAACCTTTAACTATTTCTTAATACCGTGATCCAAATCTTTATTTTTCTTTCTAATTTATGTTATTTAATTTTGCATTAAAAATCAAAATCCCCTTTTAAGTTTTAGAGTTAATTATTGAATAATAAATTGAATAATAGTCCTCGTGGGTTCTACCTGTGCTTGCTATTATACTGAAATAATTGAAAGTATTGAAAGAAAAATCATTGTTAAATTTGTGTGGTATACGACAGCCATCAAATTTTTGGCGCCGTTGCCGGGGACTATTGTAATTCTCTTTATTATTCACATTTATTTTTTTGTGACTAATTAGTTCTTACTGTGGAATTATCAGGTGTATATGTCTGGTGAAGACGATACTCAAGAAAGGTTATCTAGACTGAAACAATATCTTGAGTCATCGTGAGCTTCTCGTTCTTCAAGGATTGTTACCGATAATCCGCTCTTTCAACGTCTTGCTCCACAAGATAATCTTGTTAAAGTGCCATTACCGTCTGACAACGAATCTGATTCTGACGATTCTGTTCGATCCTATAGAACAATGGCGCAGCAAAGGACACTGAAAGAGTTGGCAGCGCCACATCTTGATCAACAACCATTATGCATCCAGTATCCACCGTTGGATGTAAACTTTGAGCTGAAGTCGGGCCTCATCCACTTATTGCCATCTTTCCATGGGCTGCCTGGTGAGGATCCGAATAAACATTTGAAGGAGTTTCATATTGTCTGTTCTAGTATGAAACCCGCTGCAGTGACTGAGGAACAAATTAAGCTGCGAGCTTTTCCTTTCTCCCTAAAGGATGCAGCTAAAGAATGGTTGTACTATCTTCCACCTAGTACTGTGGAAACTTGGAATGGTATGAAGACTATGTTTCTAGAACGATACTTTCCAGCATCTAAAGTTGGAAGCATCAGGAAGGAGATCTGTGGTATAAGGCAGTATACAGGAGAGTCTTTGTATGAATATTGGGAGAGATTTAAGTGGTTGTGTGCTAGTTGCCCTCATCACCAGATAAGTGAACAGCTCCTCATTCAGTACTTTTATGAAGGATTACAATCACTGGATAGGAGTATGATTGATGCAGCCAGTGGGGGTGCACTAGTTGATAAGACTCCTGCTGCAGCCAGGAGCTTGATTTCTAATATGGCTGCTAACTCACAATAGTTTGGCATTCGTCAAGATCCAACACCCAAATCAGCTAATGAAGTGAGCACCTCTAATGCTAATCAGCTGGGTCAACAATTGGCTCAATTAACTGCAGTGGTCCAACAACTAGCTTTAGGCCAACAGGTGCGGCCATGTGGAATCTGTCAAGCTGTGGGGCACCCTACTGATACGTGCTCTACTCTAGTGGAGGGAGAAACTGAGGGTGTTAACGCTGTAGGAAATTTCCCTGGTCAATTACGTTAGATGTATTATGAACCATTTTCACAAACTTATAATCCTGGCTGGCGTGATCACCCAAATCTTCGTTATGGAAATCAACAACAAATTGCTCCACAACCAACATCAGCAAGACCACCTGGTTTCACTTTAGAACAGAGGTCTTAAAATAATTATGTACCTAGACCATCACAACCACTGCAAGCTGCTGCTCCACCACCAAGTGCCAAACCTTCTACTGAGGATTTAATCAATGCACTTGCTACAAATACTCTTCAATTTCAGCAAACCACCCAAGCTTCCATCAAAAGTTTGGAGAATCAGGTGGGATAATTAGCAGCATCATATAACCGGTTGGAGGCTCATCTGTCAAATAAATTGCCTTCACAACCTGAGATGAATCCCAAGGAGAATGCTAGTGCAGTAACTTTGCGAAGTGGGACGCAATATGATCCACCTAGTCCTCCAATGCCCAGTAAATTGTCATCCAAGCCACAAGTTGATTGCTCAGTTAATGAAGATGTTCCTCCAAAGCCAACCAGCCCTACACAACCAAGACCTAAGCCTACTTTTGTCATTCCACCTCCATTCCCAAGCAGACTGAAAAAGACTAAAAAGGAAGAGGTTGACAGGGAGATTCTTGATACATTCCGAAAGGTCGAAGGGAATATTCCTTTTCTTGACGCTATTAAACAAGTGCCGCGTTATGCCAAGTTTTTGAAATAGTTGTGCACTAATAAGCGTAAGTTGAGAGGTAATGAAAAAGTTAGTGTGGGGGAGAATGTTTCCGCAGTTCTTCAAAAGAAACTTCCACCAAAGTGTAAGGATCCTGGTACTTTTACTATCCCTTGCACTATTGGTAATAAAAGAATTGAGCGTTGTATGTTGGATTTGGGAGCCTCTATCAATGTCATGCCATTCTCCATTTATGCTTCATTGAATCTTGGTTCACTTGAAGAAACAAGGGTGATTATTCAACTTGCTGATAGGTCGAATGCTTATCCCAGGGGTGTAATAGAAGATGTTTTAGTTCAAGTAAATGAATTGGTGTTTCCGGCTGATTTTTATGTTCTTGATATGGAAGATGAATCTATTCCATGCTCCACTCCAATTTTGTTGGGGAGACCATTCATGAAACCTGCGAGAACTAAGATTGATGTGCATGACGGTACGTTGACCATGGAATTTGATGGGGAGACTATTCGCTTTAATATTTTTGAGGCTATGAGATATCCAAGTGATGTGCATACTGTTTACTCTCTTGATGTGTTAGATATTCTTTCTCAACGAGTTTTAGATTTGGAAGTTGCATTGAGAGAGCATCTTGTGTTGACCGATGAAGATTTGTCTCATGAGATCATGGATGTCATAACCACACTCAATAGTGGTTTTGACAAGACTTTTAAGAAGGTTGCATTTCTTAATTTGCAGATTTCTAATGAGAAATTGCAGCCATCAATTGTTCAAGCCCCTACACTTGAATTGAAGCCACTTCTAGAGCATCTCAAATATGTTTACTTGGGGAAGAACGAGACACTTCCGGTTATAATTGCAAGAGATCTCAATCAAGTCCAAGAAGAAAAGTTAATGAGAGTACTCAATGAATATAAAATAGCCATTGGTTGGTCTATTGCTGATATTAAGGGGATTAGCCCTTCTATGTGCATGCACCGAATTTTACTTGAAGAAGGGTCCAAACCAACACGTGAGGCGCAACAGAGATTGAATCCACCTATGATGGAGGTGGTGAAAAAGGAGATACTGAAGCTCCTTAGTGTGGGTATTATTTACCCAATTTCAGACAGTCAATGGGTAAGTCCTGTTCAGGTAGTGCCAACGAAGTCTGGAATCACAGTGGTAAAGAACGATGAAAACGAGCTGGTACCAAAAAGAATGCAAACCGGGTGGCGAGTTTGTATAGACTACCGAAAGTTAAATGCGGCAACCCGTAAAGATCACTTTCCATTACCGTTCATTGATCAGATGCTTGAGAGGTTAGCGGGTCATCCTTATTATTGTTTTCTTGACGGTTATTCGGGATACAATCAGATTGTTATAGCTCCTGAAGATCAAGAGAAGACAACCTTCACATTCCCTTTTGGTACATTCGCTTTTCGACGTATGCTGTTTGGGTTATGTAATGCTCCTGCCACATTTCAGCGATGTATGATGAGCATTTTTTCGGAGTATATTGAAAACATCATTGAGGTTTTTATGGATGATTTTAGTGTTTATGGTGACTCATTTGATCGCTGCCTTCATAATCTCACTTTGGTACTCCAGCGGTGTATTGAAACTAACCTTGTACTTAATTGGGAAAAATGCCATTTTATGGTAAACCAAGGTATAGTTTTGGGTCATGTGATTTCAGTCAAGGGAATAGAGGTCGATAAGGCAAAGATTGATTTAATTCGTTCTCTACCATCTCCGACTAGTGTGAAAGAAGTGAGATCATTCCTTGGGCATGCTGGGTTTTATCGAAGATTTATTAAGGATTTCTCTAAAATTTCCACACCACTATGCAACCTTCTCCAAAAAGATGTAAAGTTCGAGTTTAATGAAAAACGTTTAGTGGCTTTCAACTTATTAAAAGAGTCTCTGACTACAGCTCCTATAATTCAGCCACCGAATTAGGAGCTACAATTTGAACTCATGTGTGATGCAAGTGATTATGCTGTGGGTGCTGTTCTTGGGCAGCGAGTTGACAAGCTTCCTCATGTTATATATTATGCTTCTCGCACTCTTAATGATGCTCAACTTAATTATTCCACCACTGAAAAAGAGCTATTGGCGGTCATTTTTGCCTTGGAAAAGTTTCGGTCATACTTAATTGGAACAAAAGTGATTGTTTATACCGACCATGCTGCTCTTCGCTATTTATTGGAAAAGAAAGAAGCCAAGCCTCGGCTGATACGATGGATTCTACTTCTTCAAGAGTTCGATTTGGAGATAAAAGATAAAAAGGGTTCTGAGAATAGGGTGGCGGATCACTTGAGTCGTCTTATTCGGGATGAAGATAATTTGCCCATAGAAGAAAAATTTCCGGATAAACAACTTCTCGCCATGCAAGAAGTTATTCCTTGGTATGCCGACATTGTAAATTACCTTGCTTCAAAAGAGTTACCAAGTAATCTCACACAAGCACGATGGAACAAAATTAAGCATGATGCTCGCCACTATATATGGGATGAACCTTATCTTTGGAAGCATTGTACTAATCAAATCATTCGTAGGTGTGTACCTGAATCTGAATTTCGTTCCATCCTTGCTTTTTTTCATGCTTATGCTTGTGGTGGACACTTTGGACCTAAGAGGACAACTCATAAGATATTTGACAGCGGTTTCTATTGGCCCACAATTTTCAAAGATGCTTATGCTTATTGTAAGGCATGTGATCGTTGTCAGCGAGTTGGTAACATAACAGCCAAGGATCAAATGCCTCAAACTCCTATTTTAATTCTTGAGATCTTCGATGTTTGGGGTATGGATTTCATGGGACCGTTCCCATCCTCTTTTGGCTATGAATATATTCTATTGGCAGTAGACTACGTGTCTAAATGGGTGGAAGCGATTGCAACTAGAACGGATAATTCAAAAACAGTAGTGGATTTCATTCGCTCCAACATTTTTGTGTGTTTTGGTACACCTAAGGCTATACTTAGTGATCGAGGCACTCATTTTTGTAACAAGAGTATAGAAGCATTGTTTCGACGCTATAGTGTAACTCACAAGGTGACAGCTGCCTATCATCTACAAGCCAACGGGCAAGCGGAGGTTTCTAATCGTGAAATTAAATTGATTCTTGAGAAAATTGTAAATCCAAACCGGAAAGATTGGAGTACAAGGCTTGATGATGCCTTGTGGGCGTATCGTACGGCATATAAAACACCTATCGGTATGTCACCTTATCGGTTGGTGTATGGGAAGCCTTGCCATCTACCGGTTGAGCTAGAGCATAAGGCGTGGTGGGCTGTAAAGAAGTGTAACATGGACATGGTTGCTGTGGGACAACAAAGAATGCTTCAATTGCATGAGTTAGACGAAATACGCAATGAAGCATATGAGAGTTCGAGAATCTACAAGGAGAAAACCAAAGCTTTTCATGACAAACATATTCTTCGGAAGAGCTTTGTGGAAGGTCAGAAAGTTCTCATGTATCACTCTCGCCTTAAACTCTTTCCTGGGGAGTTGAAGTCTCGTTGGTTAGGTCCGTTCATTGTTACCAAGGTTTTTCCTCATGGAGCGGTCGAAGTTGTAAGTTCAAGTACCGGAAAGTCATTCAAGGTAAATGGTCAAAGATTAAAGCCATATTATGAATCGATGGAGGAAGAACAAGCTGCGGTGATTCATCTCATTGACCCGGTATATGTTGATGAATGAAGCATTAAGTCGAGTTAGCGACGATAAACTTAGCTACTTTGTAAATTAGTTTATTTTCATTATTATTTTCTTTATTTAAATTGAACATTATGTTTTTATTTTTGTTTTTGTTGAGGTAATTTTAGTTTAATTTTTGTAATTAGAACCGTGAAAATCGTGAAAAAAAAAAAGAAAGAAAAATATGAAAAAAAATATGAAAAAAGTTTGAAAAAAAAGAAGGGAAAGGAACTTTGAAAAGAAAAAAAAAATTTGATGAAAGGGGTTAGGAAAGGTAGGTCGCGGCTCACATTTCCTAGGCCGCGGCCCTTTTATGAGAAAAAGGAGGAGAAGCATCAGGAGGTTGTGTAGGCCGCGACACCCCATTCGCAAGCCGCGGCCTACGACCCAATTATGAGACAAACACGCCTCGCAGGCCGCGGCTCATCTTTCGTAAGCCGCGGCCCTTTTCTCTAAAAATTGCTTCAGGGGCAATTCAGGCCGCGACACGTATATGACAAGCCGCGGCACATGAGAAGAATTTTCGAAAAAACGGCGTCAGGTTTGTGTAGGCCGCGGCACGCATTTCACAAGCCGCGGCCTACAGACGCTTTCAACCCTTTATAATTTTAAAAACTACATATCATCATTTCTCTACCTATCACCAAAAACCCTCATTCTTCTTTGTTCTTTTTCCCATCATTCTCATTACAAACCCCTCTCAATTCCTCCATTTCCCCTTGTTTCCATTACTCCATAAACACATCCCCATCTTAATTCTCCCATATCTCCATAAACACATCTCTACCTTTATTTCCCCACACTAATCCGAAATTCACACATTCTCTTTTGTTTGCTGCATTTCTTTCACATTATATATATATATAATCCAAGAAGATTTGCACTCACATTCATTAATTTCATCAAGTAAGTTTTTCTTGAAATACATTATTTGTTTTGTTACTTGAATAATTGAAGTGTGGTGTAATTTGGAAATATTTGTGTGGTAGTTTATTTTGGTAATCTATGTCCTTTATATTACTTTGATTATTAATTCATGGACATTTTGATTGTTTGGGAAATTTTGCTTCATGGTATATAATTTGTTGGAGATGGTTTTTATATGCACTCTATGTGTTTGATAAAAAGTTTGTGAGGAATGGGGTATATGGTTGGTGCATGAGTGTTCTTGGAATGAGTTAGAAATTGTTATATAGGAGTTGAGTGATGCATTGTGTCACTTTGACCTTGGATTTGGGGGCATTTAAACTTTGGTATGGATTAATATTGGCCATTGTGGTATTTTTCTTTTAATCTTTTAATGACTAACAATGATGATGTTGGGTTCTTGTTCTTTATTTTTCTAATTTTTGGACAGCCATGGCTCCAAAGACAAATAGGAATCAAGCCTCTTCATCGACACCAATTCCATACGATCCCCTAAAATTTGTGTCTATGGAGGCCTATGAGAGCTACTTGAATGCCATTGCTCATGATAAGGCATGGGTCCCTGAGCGAGGATTTGATCTTCATATGTACCATGATCAACCTTTCCTCATGCATCAAATTGAGTCTCGGGGTTGGGAGAAATTATGTGCTCATCCTGAACCGGGCATTGGTCCTATAGTTCGTGAGTTTTATGCCAACGCTGTGGCTCATGAAAATTACAAGGTGAAAGTGAGAGGTGTAAAAGTGTCCTTCAAAGCAGCTGATATTAATAGCTATTATGAGCTACCTCACTTTCAGCGTGATGAATATGGTGCGGTTAAGGATAACTTTGATCATCAAGCTGTTATTGATGAAATTGCAATGCCGATTGCTGTTTGGAATTTATATAATAATGGGGCTCCTCGCTACATCAAAGCTGCGTACCTGGATAGTAATACAAAAGCCTGGCAGCGGTTCATGGGGGCAAAATTAATGGCGACTGCCCAACTTGGTCATGTGGATATTCACGAAGCAATTCTTCTTTATGCAATTCTCACAAACAAAACCATTAATGTGGGCCAAATTATTCATGCTTCCATCATCCGGAGTTTGAATCAAGTGACGAATGGTTTTTATGTTCCCTCTTTGATCACGACGTTATGTAAGCAGGCCGGTGTTCCTTGGGATGAGTCTGAAGACAAGGTGCATCCATTGCGCATCATTGATCATAATACCCTTGATCGATTGAAAGGGAAAACTGTTGTTCCAATGAATGATCAAGGCCAATCTTCTGTTCTGGCCCCTGTTCCTCCTTTGAACGATAGTAGAAGGACCACTCAACAACGCTTGCAAGCTTTGGAGCAAGAGTTTTATTATGGTCGACTTGATATTCAGGCGAATACTCAGCATATCCTGGATCACAACCAGAGGTTTGTCGAATATGCAAGCTATCAGGATATTTGTTACAGAATGGATCAGGCTCGTTTGAACGTTGATATGTATACATATCCACCTGCTCCTACTTGGTTGCAGCCATACCCACCACTGGTTCCCATGCCCATGGTGCCATATCAGGCCCCTGATAATGAGGATGTCACTGGAGCAGTAGATATGGATATTCCTGAGGAATGATGTGTTATGAGGGAGTTTTTCTTTCTTCTCTTTTCACTTTCTTTTCTATTTTCCTAAGTCCATTGAGGACAATGTACTGTTTAAGTGTGGGGGGGAAAGAAATTTTTTGTTTTGATCTGTTTTGTTAATTTTCTGTTCTTTTCGTTTTATTTAGTGTCTGTTAGTGTTGGTCTTGTTGAAAGCATTGGTCGATGATGAAACTTTGAATTATGTTTAAAGTGATGTTAGACAATGAGGAATTTTTGTATGATTTGTGTGCTTGACTCCTATGTGAATTGCTATTTTGATTTATTTTGTTTTTCACTCTATGCACGATTGAATTCACCACTTAAATGTGTTGAAAAAAAAAAATTATGCTTGTTGAAAGGAAATTTTTTTTTTGAAGTCCTAACCACTCTAGAAATCATTAATCAATTGTTTGAGGCGAAATCATAAGTACACATGATTAGGAAGATGATTAAGGCAGTTCTTTGGATCGTTTGAGCCGTTCAAGCCAACCTATTATATGATAATCCCTAGTTTCCCATGTTTGAGCCATGATGACTATTTCTTTTCTTCTATGAACCAAATTTTTTAACCTTATACTACCTTGAAAAATATTTCTTTTAGTAACCCATTACACCATGGTTATATATATGATTTGATCTTGTGGGATGGTTTGTTGTGGGATGGTTTGTTGAAAAAAAAAAGAAAAAAAAAGGGAATATGTATGGGTTATTTGTTTGGTTGTAATTGGTGTATGATCTCTATTTCTCTCATTGGAATATTATGAAAAAAATGAAGAAAAAAAAACAAAACAAAAGAAAAAAAAATGATTTGCAATGGAAGAAAATGCATATATGCAAATTTTGCAAAAGTATAAGTGTGGGGGAAATAGTGAGATTATTATGGAAAGAAGAAAAAAATAGGTACTTCTTGCTTTGTATGGGAAAATTTGGGGCAAGTTCAAAGAATGAAATTGATGTATGCTATGGTGTGATTTGAGCTTAAATGTATCTTTCTCAACTACCCTTAACCTTAGCCTTACATTACAAGCCTATAAAGACCTTTTGATTTTTGATCATTTTGTGTTTATATTAGTGGAGAATGATTGGTTAATGTCTATGGAGTGGATGTTTTTCATTGAAAAACATTTTAGTATATAGGGACTGTTTTTAAATAAAATTATTTGGCAAGTATGGATTAAATTTGATGCATTTGAGTTGGTGTTGTGATTAAGTGCTTAGTAAATTATTTTTGAAAATCAAATGGTAAATTACATATGGAGTTGAAATTCTAATGAATATGAAAATCTGAATTGTTTTGGCATTACTTATTTGTATGATTCTCAGAGACATTCAAGCTTTTGACAAGACCGTTGTTTAGTGAGTCTAGGTTAGTTTGTTTTATTTTTAGTTTTGTTATTTTAGTGTCTTGCTAAGGGACTAGCAATATTCAAGTGTGGGGGAATTTGATAAGGTCATTTTTGTATTAATATTTGTTAAGTTTTTCTATGCTTGGATGGTGTTATGATAGCATTTTTAATAGTTTTCACTAAGTTTCGTGATTCTACAACATATTTTCTACGTGCGTTTTATGATGATAAATTTGACATTTTGATGGCAATTGTAGTTAAAATAAAGTTTTAGGAGTATTCAAAGCTTTCGGGATTGAAATGTGGAAGTGGTGGCAACATGGAAGCTTTCTAAGATCAAGAATTGAAGAATTTTGAGATAGGCCGCGGCTCATAAAACTCAGGCCGCGGCACTTTAAGTGGAAATTGCAATTTCAGAATTTTTCTTCCAGACAGGCCGCTACCTATGGTGTCAGGCCGCTGCACGAAATTTCCAGGCCGCTGCCTGAGGGACAGATTTAGGCACAGTTTTTGTTCTAGGCCGCGGCTCGCGACGTCGTTTTCAGATTTTTTATTTCTTTTTAATTATAATTTAATTGAGACTATAAATAATTATTAGGGTTAATCTTAGATTAAGTTTTGATTACGGTTTTAAGAGAGAAGAAGACTGAGAAAGGGCTGAGGAGAAGACTACAAGACTACATTACTTTTGATCATCAATCTAGTTTCTTTTCTTCCCTTAATCTCTTTGATTTTAATTATAATTATGTTTGTGATTATGATTACTATTATGGAGTAGATTCTTCTTAGGTTAAGGGTTAATTCAAAACCCAAGACATGAATTTTTAATTGTTGATAATGAATATCATTCTTTAATTTCTCTCAATATTAAATTGTTTCTATTTTTCCAATTGAATGCTATGAATTTTGTGATTTCTTGTTAGGTGGCCAACTAATTAAGGTTTTACATTATTCAATTGTCATCTTAGAATTACTACTCACCTAATAGTTTAGGATTCTAAGTGTATGTGATAAATTGCAATTGATAGTGATGTCAAAAGAATTGTTGATTGTGATGAAAAATAGAACCTAGGTTAAATGAATTATATGCTTAATTAATTTATTGCCTATATTAACTTGTTTCCATAGGACTTAATGCTTTATCTAAGTTAAATAGATTGTATGCTTCATAGATTTATTGCTTAGATAAAATAGTTAATTATTGAGCGCTTCGCCTTGATTACTTATAATAGGGAGACTGGGATAATTGACTGCTTCAGCGTTATCTGCGGGGTTAGTAGTTTAATTGAGAAATTGGAATAATATTTATTATTAGTGATTAGGAATGATTGTTGAGGGTGGAGATTAACCTTTAACTGTTTCTTAATACCGTGATCCAAATCTTTATTCTTTTTTCTAATTTATTTTATTTAATTTTGCATTTAAAATCAAAATCCTCTTTTAAGTTTTAGAGTTAATTATTGAATAATAAATTGAACAATAGTCCTCGTGGATTCGACTTGTGCTTGCTATTATACTGAAATAATTGAAAGTATTGAAAGAAAAATCATTGTTAAATTTGTGTGGTATACGATAGCCATCATCTATCAAATTCAAATTGTCATACCACCAACCCTAGTCAAACACATATAATGAAAAACATATTAAAAATTTCCCACAAAACTTTTAAATTAAACTCTAAAACAATTGAACCAAGCACACAGTTGAATTCTATTTCCTTTTCACAAGCAAAGACAAAGCAACAACAGACAAGAATGATGGCTTAACAGTTACACTAAACAACACAGAAAATAACACAACAGACTAAAAGCTAAACTAAACAATGCACAAAACAAAAATAAAGCAAAATAAGCTCCCCCCCCCCCCCCCAAACTTAAGATGCACATTGTCCCCAATGTGAGAAAGAAAAGAACAAAGGAAGAGAACTTACCTGACGCCACATCAGTATGGCGGAGGAGGTGGTGGAGGCGGCCACTGGTATGGAGAGTACTGTGGTGGAGGAGTGAAGTAATTCTCATCAGCAGAGCTCATAGTCCACCTAGTTACTAAGGCATTCAACTCCTCTATGTGAACCCGCCCATACTCATTTTGTTGCACCATGAAGTCATTATAGTGCTGATTTTGCGCATGATGCGATTGGATTAAGTATTGATTTTGTTGAATAAGATAATCCAATCGATCATGCGTGCGCTGCGTGTGCTCATCAATAGGTCCACCAATTGCCAAATTCGAAGGTGGGTTACTGGGACCTGCTTCATCTGCTTCCTCCTCCTCAGCTGGATCAATGTCCACTGGTTCATCAGCCCGGCTACGCTTATTATGCTGGCTAGAGGCAGGTGGCGTAAGAGAAGCCGAAGGGAATGCCGTAAACATAGTCTGATTGATTGCCCCCATTGGCCTCCAGACTAGATCTCTTGGGTAGACTGGTACCTCATAAGTGTTGCATAGGGTCGAGAGGAAAGTACCATGGGCAACACCAGCTGTAGTATTGAATCTGCTGATGTTGCGAATGCTGTAGCAAATTATTCGACCCACATCAACTTTCATTTTGGTCATGATAGCATAAACCAACAAGTAGCGCTCTCTATCAACAGTAGACAGATGAGAGGTTGACAATAAACGTGAACTTACAAAATAAACCCATGCCTTCGCAATTGGATTGAGCTGCCACCTGTTCATGTCTTTGGGCTTTCCATTATGATAGTTGAACTGCGCACCTTCCATACTCAGAACTACAGCCACAGCATCACAGTCTGGCTCATCAAAATGGGCCAACTGCCAATGTTCATCCTCTTGTGCAGACAATGAAGGGAGGTCCAGTATTTGGTTAAATGAATAAGATTTCGTAGGCACCAATTTACCCCTAACAAAATTTTTCTTTTCTACATCAAGATATGGGAAGTTGGCAAAGAATTCAAACATCTGAGAGTAGTTGGCCGGTCCCACATAGGTAGAGTCGCAGAAGAAACCCCAATTACTTCGCAATATTTCAGCTCTAATGATATCATAAGTTGGGTTTTCTACCAAGGGTGCCTCATGAAACTCAAATCCCCTTTCCCTTACCACAGATTTCTTATGAATCTTTTTAAACAAGTCAGCTGCTTCCTTATTGACAAATAATTGCGTGTCATAATCAACCAGGGGAGGTGGTGGTTGAGTGCGGGATGAGGAGGCTTTCTTTGAGGAGGTACCTCTCGGAGGATTTCTCTTAGGAGCCGTTGTTTTTCAATACAAGAACAATCTAAACCCCCAAATTGGTTCCAAGAACTTGAGTAAAACTTCCCCTTGGTTTCACTCCCCCAAAACTTTCTGAGTAACAAAATCAACAGCCCAACCACTAATCCCAGAAAAACAATTGACAAACCCCTTAAATGTCTCACAAGAAAAGCATAAAACATTCCACAAAACCACAATGTAATCTATTCTCCAATCAAAAGCACTAGAATAGATATGAGACACTTACTTGAATGGCACAAGACTTCTTCTTTTTGTCTCTTTGGCTGATGAAAGTCTCAAGAATTGAGAGAGAAAAGGAGGTTTTGAGTAGGATGGCAAATTGTGAAAGTGAAAGTGAATGAGAATGATGGCTAATTTAGGGCTTTTTACCCCAGATTTCGGACACGGGCCGCGACATTACTTTGACCATGCCGCGGCCCGCATCAAATTTCCAGCCTAGAATGCCGCGGCATCATGGTATGCATGCCGCAGCCCGCCTCTCTTTTCTGGGAAAAACTGGGTTTCAATGCCGCGGCCCTCCTCAGCCATGCCGCGGCCCGCTCCTAGACTTCAAAATTCGTGGGCCTCTGGAACCCCCAATTCCGCGGCATTATATGGCTATGCCGCGGCCCTTAAGGATTCTCCATTTTTTTGATTTTTTTTTATATTTTTTTTATTTTTTACGTTTTTCACGATTCTAAAAGTAAAAAAATAAACCAAATATCCATTGTTTACAAATACAAAAGTAAAATAAATAACAAGTAAAACATAGGGTGCCTCCTACAAGCGCTGTCGTTAACGTCATTTAGCCAGACGCTGAACCCCTCTTCAGAGAGGCTTCAGAAGGAGGATAAACTTTGCTTGATCAAAACTACCACCCAAGTAGGGCTTCAATCTCTGACCATTGACTTTAAAGGAATCACCTGAGTTGCCCCGAACTTCTACAGAACCATATGGAAAAACCTGAACAACAGTGAATGGCCCTGACCATCTTGACTTCAATTTGCCAGGAAACAGTCGCAGTCTTGAATTAAAAAGAAGTTCCTGCTGCCCTGGTTGGAACTCTTTCCTGATTAAGTTCTTGTCATGCCAAGCCTTTGTTCTCTCTTTATAAATCTTGGCGTTCTCATAAGCCTCATTTCTGAACTCATCAAGTTCATTCAGTTGCAACAGCCTTCGTTCACTGGCGGCACTCCAATCGAAATTCAACTTTTTCATAGCCCAGAATTCCCTATGCTCCAATTCAACTGGTAGATGACACGCTTTACCAAACACCAACCTGTAAGGAGACATGCCTATTGGTGTTTTGAATGCAGTTCTGTAAGCCCAAATCGCATCATCTAACTTTCTCGACCAATTTTTCCTCGAACTGTCAACGGTCTTCTCAAGGATGCTTTTGATTTCTCTGTTTGAAACTTCAGCTTGCCCATTAGATTGAGGATGGTAAGGCAAAGCTTTTCGATGATATACTCCATAACGAGCCAGCAATGCATCAAGTTGTTTATTCACAAAGTGTTTCCCTTCATCACTAATCAGAGCTCGGGGAGTGCCAAATCTAGTAAAAATATGTTTATGCAAAAAATTAAGCACAGTTTTACTGTCATTGGCTCTAGTTGCTGCAGCCTCCACCCATTTGGATACATAATCCACTACCAATAGAATATATTCATTGTTGTAAGATGGTGGAAAAGGCCCCATGAAATCGATGCCCCATACATCAAACAGTTCCACTTCAAGAATCCCTTGTAAAGGCATTTCATTTCTCCTCGAGATATTACCAGTTCGCTAACATCTATCACAAGCCTTGACAAAAACATTGGCATCCTTGAATAATGAAGGCCAATAGAAACCACTTTGTGATACCTTGGCCGCCGTCCTTGATGCTCCAAATGACAGTGATTAAGAATGGACTGCATCTCTTCTTCAGGAACACACCTTCTGATAATCTGATCAACACAGTGCCTATAGAGAATAGGTTCTTCCCAATAGTAGTGTTTCACCTCAGAAAAGAATTTCTTTAATTACTGCTTTGACATTTCAGGAGGCATAACCTTGGCAACCAAGAAGTTCACTATGTCAGCAAACCAAGGGACAGCTAAAGTCTCACTTACCCCAAACAACTGCTCATCAGGAAAGTGATCATTGATTTGCACTGCTTTCTTATTTTTAGTCTCCTCCACCTCAAGTCTAGAGAGATGATCAGCTACCACATTCTCACTGCCCTTCTTGTCACGAATCTCCATGTCAAATTCTTGAAGCAAAAGAATCCATCTAATCAGGCGGGGCTTGGCATCTTTCTTTGACATCAAGTATTTAATGGCAGAGTGATCAGTGTAGACAATCACTTTGTTACCAATCAGATACGGTCTAAATTTATCACAAGCAAACACAATAGCTAGCAACTCTTTTTCTGTAGTAGCATAATTCAGCTGAGCATCATTTAGAGTCCGACTAGCATAATAAATAGACCTGAATACCTTGTCAATTCGCTGTCCCAAAACTGCCCCCACTGCATAGTCACTGGCATCACACATCAACTCCAAAGGCAATTCCCAATTCGAAGCTATCACAATTGGAGCAGAAATAAGCTTTTCTTTCAAGAAATTGAAAGCCCTCAAACATTCATCATTAAAATCAAAGACAACTTCGTTCATAAGCAGATTTGAGAGAGGCTTGGACACTTTAGAGAAATCTTTTATGAATCTTCGATAGAACCCAGCGTGACCAAGAAAACTTCTAACACCTTTGACTGAAACTGGTGGAGGCAGCTTTTCAATGGTAGAAATTTTTGCTCTATCTACCTCAATTCCCTCACTTGAAATTTTATGGCCAAGAACAATCCCCTCTTTCACCATAAAATGGCATTTCTCCCAATTCAACACCAGATTAGCCTTCTCACAACGGTTCAACACGTTCTCCAAGTTACCCAAACAGAGGTCAAATGATGAGCCAAAAACAGAGAAATCATCCATGAATATCTCAATACACCGGTCTACCATGTCTGAAAATATGGCCATCATGCACCGTTGAAATGTTGCAGGGGCATTGCATTGTCCAAATGGAATTCTCCTGAAAGCAAATGTGCCATAAGGACATGTAAAGGTTGTTTTCTCTTGATCCTCTGGTGCAATAGCGATATGATGATACCCAGAATACCCATCCAAGAAATAGTAGTAGCTATGTCCTGCCAATCTGTCAAGCATCTGATCAAGGAAAGGCAAAGGAAAATGATCCTTCCTTGTTGCCTTGTTGAGCTTGCGGTAGTCTATTCAAATCCTCCACCCCGTTACAGTTCTTGTTGGAATGAGTTCATTCTTCTCATTTTTCACCACTGTCATACCACCCTTTTTAGGTACCACTTGCACAGGGCTCACCCATGCGCTATCAGAAATTGGGTAGATCACCCCAACATCCAACCATTTAAGAATTTGCTCCAGTACTACTTCCTTCATGGCTGGATTGAGTCTTCGCTGGGCCTCTATGGATGGCTTGCTATTCTCCTCCAATAAGATTTTATGCATCACTGTCGATGGGTTTATTCCTCTAATATCTGCCAAGGTCCACCCAATGGCCAATTTATGCTCCCTTAAAACCCTCAACAGTTTCTCCAATTCTATCTTTGACAGGTCAGCTGACACAATGACAGGTAAAGTTTCATTCTCTCCCAAATAAGCATATTGCAAGTGATCTGGGAGGACCTTTAATTCCAACTGCGGTGGCTGCTGAATGGATGTTAGCGGTTTATCACGCGCATCTGCTAATTCTTGAAACTTATTCCAGTATGGCAAGAAAGAGTTGATCCAGTTTACACAATCTCTTATCTCAGCATCATCATCAAGATCCTCATCACCCAATAATACTGCCTCTAAGGCATCACTACTCATCCTTCTCTTGGAGACTGCCTTCTCTATCACATCGACACTATAACAACTGTCACTAGCCACCGGATACTTCATGGACTTGAAGACATTAAAGACCACCTCATCTCCTTGAACTCTAAGCTTAAGCTCTCCTTTGTGAACATCAATAAGAGCTTGGCCTGTGGCTAGAAATGGCCTACCGAGAATAATTGGTACATCTGTATCCTCCTCCATGTCCAGAACGATAAAGTCAGCTGGAAATATGAACTTATCCACCTTCACAAGAACATCTTCAATAATACCCCGTTGATGTGTCAACGATCGGTCTGCGAGCTGTAAAGTGACAGTTGTTGGTTTTGCCTCCCCCAAACCAAGTCTTCTGAACACAGATAAGGGCATCAGATTAATACTCACCCCTAGATCACATAAAGCATGTTTGCTCAAATTTTCCAATGGTGCAAGGTATGGTGAAGCTCCCCGGATCTCTCAGCTTTTGGGGTAGCTTTCTCTGTAATATCGCACTGCACTCTTCAGTGAGTGCTACAGTCTCATAGTCCTCCATCCTTCTTTTCTTTGACATAATCTCCTTCATGAATTTAACATAGCTGGGCATCTGCTCCAAGGCCTCAGCAAAAGGAATGTTTATGTGCAGCTTTTTAAACTCCTCTAGAAACTTAGAAAAATGTTTATCAAGTGTAGTCTTTCTAAGCCTCTGAGGGTAGGGAACTCGAACTGGCTGCTCATTAACAACTGGCGGACTCTTTTATGAAAGCTGGTGATCTTCAGTAACCCTTTCTGAATCAGACTGTTCACCCATCTCTTTATTCTGAACCACTGCCTGTGGAGGTCTAGGCTGCTTAGTTTGCTTCCCAGTCCTCAGAGTAATTGCCTGAACTTGCTCCTTGGGGTTGACTTCAGTATTACTAGGCAAATTTCCCTACGGTCTGTTATTGAGCATACTGGCCAACTGCCCAACTTGTGTTTCCAGGTTTCTGATAGAAGATCTAGTCTCTGTCATAAACTGAGTTTGAGTATTGGTGAGGGTCAACAATGCAGCTTGCAGTTCATTAGGCCTCTCAGGTTGAGCTTGATTCATTGATTGTTGAGGCCTGGGCTATTGTGATGACGAAGCTTGATGCATAGGTGGCCGAGGCATGTTATTCTGAAATTGGCCCTGAAACTGAGGTTGTTGGCCTTGATTATTCTTCCACGAAAAATTGGGATGATTTCGCCACCCAGGATTGTAAGTATTGGAGAATGGATTATTGAGTGGTCTTTGAAAGTTTCCCACCGCTTGAACTTGAGCATGATCCATTGGAGTGTTATTATTCATACAGATAGGGCACTGATCGACAGAATGAGAACCACCACACATTTCACACCTCACTGCCATCTGAACCGCATTAGCAGATACAGTGCTCTGTTGTAACTGTTTCGTCAAGGAGGCTACTTGTGCTGTTAAAGCAGTGATTGCATCCAGCTCATGCACCCCAACCACCTTTCTGGCCCCTGATGATCTTTCCTTAGACCACTGATGATTGTTTGTGGCCATGTCCTCTAGCAACTCATAAGCACCAGTTGCGCTCTTGCTCATAAAAGTGTCGCCCGCTGCAGCATCAATAATGGTTCTGGTTGTAGGACATAAACCATTGTAAAAATTATGTACTAGCATCCACTGTTCAATGCCATGATGAGGACATCTTCTCAAGAGTTCCTTAAACCATTCCCAAGCTTCATACAAAGACTCTCCATCATTCTAGCAAAAATTGTTGATCTCTCCCCTCAATTTAGCAGCTTTGGACGGGGGGAAGAATTTTGACAAAAATTTCTGAGCTAGATCTTGCCAGGTGACAATAGAGTTTGGTTGCAGCGAGTTCAGCCAACTTTTAGCTCTGTCCCTCAGAGAGAATGGGAAAAGCCTAAGCTTAATTGCGTCATCACTCACCCCATTGTATCTTAAGGTTCCACACAATTCCAGAAAATTAGACAAATGGGTGTGAGGATCTTCAGAAGGCAACCCATTAAATTGCACAGAGGATTGCACCATTTGTAGAATAGCTGGCTTGATTTCAAAATTGTTGGCCTCTACAGCTGGTGGGCGTATACTATTCTGTACTCCCGTCAGAGTGGGCAGTACATAATCTCTCAGGCTCCTCTCAGCATTGTTCTGAGCCTGACCCCCTTGTACAATTCCAGGAATTAAAGCATTCCTGCCATCCCCTTCATTCTGTGCCATCTTCACAGATTTCTGGGCCTCCCTCTTGTTCTTTCTGTTTTTCTTGCATGACTTTTCAATCTCAGGATTCAAAGGAACAAGATTGTCTGCTCCTCTTCTGCTACGCATATAACACAGTGCACCTGAGATAGACAAATTAAGCAACTAAACAGATTAGAAACAAGAGAAATTAAAATCAAATTAGAATAAAAATTAATTAGACTGATATTGATAATTATTTTCAGTCCCCGGCAACGGCGCCAAAAACTTGTTGTGATATTTTTGCTATGCAAGTGCACACAGCCGCAATTTGTAATAAAATGGTAAAAACCAAGTATCGTCCTCAAGGACTGATATATCAATTACCAGTCAATTAATTTCTTGTTCTATTTGATAAATTAAAATTCTTGATTTTTGTAAACACAACAAAAGAAACTATAAAGTGCAGAAACAATAATTGAAAATTAAATGGAATAACAACTACTAGTAAAACTTTTACTTTAACCACTGAATAAACAAATAGGATATTTAATCTCATCTACTATCCTCCCTATTATTCCCTAATGCAAAGTATGAGTTCTTCTTCTTTTTACCTAATTCAATTAACAAGTTGATACATCAGCCTATAATCATACTATGAATTATAAACTCAACCTAGGTGACAATTTCCTATATTTCTATGGTAAATTGAACCACAAAGGTAGCATTAATCTTGACAACTTAATAAACAGTTACACAATTAACTCAGATACTTTCGTTCTAAATTAGAATTATGTCCAATATAACCACAGCAGATTTAAATCTCACTTCTCAGATTTTGACTTAAAAACATGTATGTCTGACTATAGATGGCCAATCAATAATCAGTCTATAAGAACAGGTTATATGGAATTGAATAAGATTGAAGAAGAAGAGGATTGAAATTTCATTAGTTCATAATAAGGGTTCAAGTGATTCAATTAAACATCCTAAACAGAAAATTAGTTCATAATCATAATGCTAATCACAACAAAAATTAAAGATAATGTCAGGAAGAAGAAGAAAAAAACATGTAAAAATACTCCAAGCCTTCAGCCTTCAAAACCAGAGCTCATCCACCGTCCGTACGTGTCTTTCCTCTTCTCTTTTTCGCCATATTAAAACCTAGGACTCAATTTTTAAAGAGGCGGGCCGCGGCTCTATGTGCACCATGCCGCGACCCGTGTCAAAATTTCTGGGCGAAATGCTCTTTCCATGCCGCGGCCCTATGTAGCCATGCCGCGGCCCGCGGATCTCCTTCAAAACAGTGGTTCTGTTTCACCACCTAGCCGCGGCTTTACTTTGCTCATGCCGTGGCTCTTAAGGGATTTATCAATTTTTCAAGTTTTCATCCCAAAAATTCACCAATACTTCTAAATTATGTTGAGAACCATTCTTTCTCGAAATATGTTGAAAAACTTGGGTATTTCTTCCCTTTCTTTGACATTTTCTTCCAAGTGCTCAATTCTTCCTGATATTCACAAAGACAGACAAACAAAGCATAAACCCGCACTAAATGAAAGAAAAACGAAATAAAAGACTACTAAAAACATCACCTAAACATGACAAAAACTAGACTCAACAGCTCCACAGTGACGTGCTTGTCAGTCACTCATTATGGTTTAACAGGACCTCAAAGTGATATTCACTCATCTGATCAGAGCTATAAGCTCTGTATGATCATTTTGATCATCATATGCATGGCTTTGGGTGCTGAGCCCCGTAGTCACTTGCTTGTTGGTCACTCAGTATGGTTTATCAGAACCTCAAAGTGTTGAAACACTCATCTGATTAGGATTGACTTAATAGCCATCCAATCAGAAGGGCAGGATTTCTTATCCTGGATACCCCAACATTGTTTGAACTCATTTGCATGCCTGAATAGAATTATGTTTGTTAGGCATGCCAGATATGATTTGATATCATGATATGACTGTTTATGAGCATATGAGTTTTCTTGCTGGGCTTCGGCTCACGGGTGCTTTGTGGTGCAGGTAAAGGCAAAAGGAAGCTGGACCATCCTTGAGTTGAAGGGCTTAGGTGATAACGTGTACATATGCAGCTGCTCGGCCAATACTTGGACGAGGTTTGAAAGAGGAACTAGGGTTAAACCCTGTTTTGCCACTTAGATCGGCCTGTTGTAAATATTTTCCTGTAATAGACTCTGAAATTATATTTTTGGGATCCCAATATATATAATAAACGTTCTAATGAGACGTTATATCTTAATCAAAGTTTTTAATCCCTAAGCCGCTAATCATACTTAGTTACACGTTTATGGCCAAATGACTCGATTAGCGAGTTTAGCTGTAACGACCCAAATTCGCTAATAAGGCTTAGGAGCCTTGATTAGTGTGCCGGGAGGGCATAAATGGGATTATAGTGAATAGTATTTGTTTGAATGTGATATTGTGTGATTAATAGTGTGCATATGATAATTGATGATATATATGTCTGGGATATATGTGAGAACCACATTATTATGTGGATAACTCTGTAACCAGCGACTTGAGGCGATCCTAGGGCTAGATAGCGGGAAAAGTCACAACGGGGCATTATAATTGACTTTGGACAAGTCAAGGAGTATTTTAGGTATCGGGTAGTGATTTTGACTATCGGGTGATGAAAATAAATAATTGGAGATATATTTGAGGTTAGGATGTCTAGGCGGGATTATTGGGGGATTTTACCGTTTTGCCTTCGGGGACGTTTCCGGCACCCCGAGCTTTGGGATTAGCTTAATCACCTAAGGATATACTTGGAAGGACTTAGGAAAAAATACTAGATAGAAAATAAACCGACCTTTCTCAGCCCTTTCTCTCTCTTCTCTCTCCTAAGGAAGAAAGCTCTGATTTTTCAAAGGAACCAACTGAATTTCTAGGAATTGAAGGAGATAAGCTAGAGGATTAGCTCAAGGAACTGATCAAGGACTGAATTAGAGCCAAGGTAAGCATTAATTTTCGTTTCTGAGGTTAGAAATTTAAGGAAAAATGGCTAAGTTTTTAATAGTTGTGGTTTGGACATTCAAGGTGGAGTTGAGGTCTAAAACTCTGAAGATAGGCCAGGGGATCCTTGGAGAAACGATTCTACAACTGAGGTAAGGTTTAATTTAAAGTTTGATGGTTGAATTTAAGAGTTTTCATGGCTGGTTTTGATTTTTGTGGGTTTGAAATCTCAGAAATTGGAATTGGGATTTTGGTGAGTGTTAGGCTGGATTTTTGGTTGGATTGTGTTGTTTAAATCATTCTAATGATGTTCTTATTAATTGGTTTTGAGTTGGGGGCTTTGGGATGGCTTAAGGTGAGGCTTAGAGATTGAAAATGGTGGATTTTTTATGGGTTCGAAGGGTCGAGCTGCGGCATGGTTCTTGGTGAGTCGCGGCCCTTCAAGGTTGTTGCATGCTGAGGAAGGAGGGCGGGCCGCGGCATGGTCCAAGCAATGCCGCGGCCCTTACCTGTTTTTGTGCCCATGGAGTGTTTTGTCTGGGGCCATGCCGCGGCATGGATGGCCCATGCCGCGGCATGGATGGCCCATGCCGGGCCGTTTAAGGGATTTTGGGATTTTGAGATTTTAGGCTTGGGAATTTAACCTAGGGTGCTCGGCGTTGAGTCTTTTACTATATTTGGTGAAGTTCAATGTTCCGAGGACTAGAACTTGGTTTAGAAACTCATTTAAGATTGTTAATGGTATCCTTCATCGTGACTATGACTAGGTGCTGAGCTAGGGCTCGGGGATTGGATCGCGCTCAAGGAGTATCACCCGTAACTAATTCATCTAGAAGCTAAAGGTAAGAAAATTACACCCGGTTGAATATTTGAATGGGGCTAAGGGCTCCCTGATATATATGATTAAAATAATGGTATTATGCCATGTAAATTGTAACCAACGGCCTAAGCATGCCACGGTTAACTTGTGCAATTGGCACGGCTCGGACACTGGTATCCGAGGACAGCTTATTATGCACTGAGCTCGGTTTAAGCGGGCTGGAGTCAGTGGGTTAAACAGATGGTGCGACCTAAGGTGTCGGCCCTAGTATTTGTGTTAATTGATTATTATATTTGGCTATGAATGTGATTAATGAGAGTGTTGAGTAATCTAAGTATGGATGAAGTTATTTGTACCTTGGAGTATGCTTACATGTTTATTAGGATATTTGTTTGATAATATTGTATTTGCTGTGTATGTTGTTTTCTTGCTGGGCCTTGGCTCACGGGTGCTGCGTGGTGCAAGTACAGGCAAGGATAAGATCGTTCAACCCTGATTGGAGAGCTCTGCAGGGTGACTGTACATGTCAGGCCGCTCAACCGCCATGGTTGAGGAGATTACAGGGACAAGAGGACCAGAACCTTGTATTTTTCCTAGTATGGCTAAATGGTTACTCTTAACTGTTGAATTTTGTAAACCGACTTTTAAACGTTGTACTTTTGGGGATCCCTTCTGTAAATGGTTTATAATCTATTAAATGTTTCTTTTGTGGCCAAAATGTCTTTTAGCCCTAGAACACTTTAGCTAATGTCACGTTTTGAATGAACGACTTGGTTAGCAAGTCTCACATCTTTATAAACACACAGTGTAGCGGTCTTGGCTATCCAGGGCGTTACATTAGCACTGTTTGCAATGCGCACTGTAGCGGCCCCTGGAGTTGGGGCGTTGCAGCGGGCATATGAGGACCACGAGGGGACTCATATGTCTCCATGAGTAGGAGTACTCGTGGACATTACCAGGCCGCCCCGGTAGTGCGTCGATGTGTGCTGCCAGAGGTTTATGGGTACGGTTCCCTTGGCTTGCCGGGATGTCACTTGCATGGAACATGGCCCAAACCTTCGAGAGACGTCGTGGTGTGCCATGACCACGATTCTTGACACGAGATGGCACGAGAAGTCATTCGTGGGACTTGCTAGCATACAAACATTGAAGAGTGCGCAATGCTTGAGAAGGACAGAGGTCTAGTGTGTGCTACTAGTCTGACAGCTAGTCTCGAGGGCCTGCCAACATGCGTGAAAGCATGGTGCCTTGAGGATTGGACCATGGACGTATAGGAGTCTTTGGTTTATGACGTGAGCTATTTAGATAGTATCGAATGAGGCATGATGTGAGGTGTTGGCATGTCAGCTTGGTGTTGGCTCTTGGCCACACATGCTACTTGGGCTTGCGAATGTCTGGGTGAGCATTGGTGTTGGGATTTGTCTTGCCATATTGAGAACCTATGGACAATGTTAGTGGCTTGGCTAGATAGCCTTGATGCATGGTTGCACTCATAGATGCTTGAGAGCATGACTCAGCGAGAGTTGTTCTAGAGATGGAAGTGTGCAGAGCACACGGTCGCGCGAAAAATGTGCCTATTGTTATTCAAATGGTTGGAAGGCTGACCTTGGCTTAGAGGAGTCAATGTGTCGCACGGGCATTTCCGCTGTCAAAATGTGTGCCCGTGACAACTAGCATGTCTGGCCGCGGTTGTGGCTCGCTGTCCCCTAGGCCGTAGCCACCAATGCTCCTAGCCGCGGCCACAGGCCATTTTCAGCTCAAAAATGTCATTTTTCCAAAACGTCTCAAATATTTTCCCACATGATTTTGTAACCTCCAAACACCTAATGAGAGTTAAAAACATGTCTCCAACAACCATATTTCATAAAGAATTTGTGAAATCCAGTCTCAAATATGTAACATACAATCTAAATATTATTGGGTAATATTTGGGAGTTACAAATTTGTTAACTCCAAAATATGTCATATGTTGGCATACAACAAATCATATTTTTTCATATTATTTAATCTGACTTTATAATATAACAATAGTCCCATGACACTAGTCGACGTGAGAGGTAACATGACACTTGTTGACGAGAGAGGTCCCATATATAACATTCACCGACCTACACATGGAGCACATCATGACTCGCTTACGCATCGAAAAAGGTCTCATAGCGTCTTTGATAAAATGAGAAGATGTGGGTCTACATAAGAACTTGACTCGCAAGATCACCTTAATGAAAAAAATATGCTCACTAGAGCAAACTTCGGGAGTTGACTCGTAGATGATACTTTAGAACATCCTTGGATGTGCTCGTTGCAAGAGAAGACGAGCTTATTATGAGCTATGAAGACCCACATTTCGATACTCAAATTAGAGAAGTTGATCTTCCTCCAAATTTTAAAATCCTTCACATGGATTCATAACAAGGGAAGTTTAACCCTAAAAAACACATTGACATGTTCGATGACCTAATAACGGACATGCAGAAAGTTAACGACCTCCTCAAGTGTCTCTACTTAGCAGTTACTTTCTCTTTTTAATAATAATTATTTCTTGATAATTAATATATTTCCATGTTGGTGGATTTGTTTAATGACAGGGATAAGAGACTTATTAGTTGCATCCCGCTGAGCTGGTCGGGTCGACCTATGCGGATCGGTGGTTTTGGAACTTTGAGTTCTCTGGTTTATATTATGTGCGTAGTGCTTATCGTCTTCTCCAAACTCTTAAGGGCCGCTGGATATGGGAAGCAAATTCTGGTTTTTGGCAACTGAAAATTCCTCCAAAGGTTCTGAATTTGCTCTGGCGTGCTGCCTCTGGTTGTTTACCAACAAACTTGCAGCTGTATCGTCGGCGTGTTGAGGTTCTTGCTGCGTGTCCCATCGGTGGATGAGTGCCTAATTTAGTTTGATAAATCCTCTTTTTGTTCTTGGTTGGATTCTACTTTTGCTAATATATATGTTGGGTGATACAATTTGCTTGATTATTAGTGGGGTTTGTTGGATGATTTGGAAGTCCCGACATGATGTTGTTTGGAATGGCAAAGTCGCTCAGGCGCATGAGGTAGTTGTTTCTGCTCGTAGATACTTTGATCATTGGAAGTGTGCTCAAAATAAGTAGCTGGAGTTTTCTGGATTGCCTTGTTGTTGATGTTGTTGTTCAGCATCTTCTTAGCTCTGTGAGTTCGATTATAAGTTCAGATCGTGTGTACAGAGGGCATTCTTGTCCTACTGATTTTGCTTGTACTATGTTAGCCGAATTGGCTGGGTAATAAACTCTTCATTCTTTCCCATATATATATGGACCACGATTCCATCCCGCCCGGTACGGAGGCTTGACTTGTGTCGTTCCATCATCCAAGCTGTGTGTTTGTATATGTTTCAATCGTGTGGCTAAGGAAGTGCTTGAGAAATATAAATAATATCTGACATTTGGCTGACTATTGAGAGGCTATATATATATATATATATAGGGGTAGCTAATATATCATTACTCCTTAAAACTTAGTTGGCCAGTTATATCTCAAGAAGAAAGTACTATCTATTTATTCATTTAATTATCAGTCAAATAACAAATTTAGTTTTGCATTTTTTTTTCTTTTCACATGTTTACTATTTTGTATTATATAACAGATAAGACCTTCAACATACGAGAGAAACAACTTTGACATGTTATTCGAAACAACTAATTAAATATAATATATTATTCAAACAAAAATTTGGTACACTAAACCATCATGTTATCTACGCTTTGTTTTACCAAAAAAAGTTAAAAATTTTATACTCCTACGTTAAAAATAAAAATAATTAAAATTATACTTTTTTGATAATTTCATGAAAAAATCACTCACAAAATTTAATTCTTTTCACTAAATAGAAAATAAAAAAAATTAAAATTAAAATTTTAAAAGTATTTAAAAATAAAACTAATAGTAAACGGATTATGATATTTATTTTAACAATTTTTTTATATTCTTTAATTTCTTTTTTTATTAATTTCAATCATTTTTTTCATACATTTTTTTTTATAAAAATCATGTATATTTGTTTTTACTTTAACAAGTTTTAATGTATATATATTATTATTTTTTCCTAATATTTTATTTAAATATATTTAGAATATGTAAAAGAAAAAACAAAGTGAGCATAAGTTAAATATAAATGTGTATTTTATGCTAATTTTAATAAGTGCTTAGGCAAGATTTCATCAACTAACAATTAGGAGAGCAAGAAGGTAAATAAGGAAATAACTAAGAATTCAATTTCATATTTATAGTAGAGTAACAATGAAATTAATAAATAAGATTATTTAATTAAAAAGTTTAATTAATAGTTTGGTTTATTAGAGGTTAAAGGTCTATGGTCTCCAAGTCACATTTATACTACATTGTCTAGTGTACAAAGAGTATTGACAAAATAAATTGAGAGAGAATTAAAATTACAAGGAATTAATTTTAAAGGCAAATGTACAATTATGTGATAATTATATGCAATTAATTAATTAATTTAATTGATATGATCAATTTAAAAACTATATATTAGTTTAGAATAATATTAATTAAATTTTAATTAATTAAGGTTAATCTAGTGTTCTCCAACAAATTTGAAGAATTATCTAGTTGTGACTAGGTTAACGCTAGGGGCTCTGAACGAGGATCATGTTCGATGGTCGTTCTTATTTGCTTTGCATTGGACCTGAGATAAGAAAATTGCACCCAATACATGCTATATGTGAATATCTGTATGATTTGGGCTTGACCTCGCTAAAGAACATAGTTATTAATGTGTGTGCACTTAATTGACTGAGATATGATGATTATGTATGCATACTTGTGTTGTTTGGAGTATGCTTATATGTATCTAGTTATCTGTTAAGTCATTGCTTATTAAGGGGGGCAATAGTGCTATACGTTGGTCGAAGGGCTTAGGCCTAATCTGGGACATACTATTACGTTGACCGACCATACGCTCGCTTGGAAAACAAAACGTTTGACTAGCTCTATGACTAGTTATACAGAGCTAGGGGAAAGGGCCCCGGGTGACTCTACGATCACCTAACCAGGGCATAGGGCCCTAGGATGACTCTATGGTCACCTATCAGGGCAACGGGCCCTAGAATGATCCTATAATCATTTAACCCTAGTTACACGTTTTTTAACCAAATGACTTGATTAGCAAGTCTAGCACTGTTTAAAGTACGTAGTGTAATGATCTTGGCTAACTAGAGCGTTACAATATCTCATGTCAACAATTATTTGCATCAATATCTACCTATTTGTTAAATGCCCAAGTGGCAACACACAATTGGTCTAGGTAATTTACTTTTTGGATTTTTATATAAATATTTAAAAATTAAATAAAAATGATTTATAATATCATAAATAATAATATCCCACTTAGTCACTCGACAACCCTACTATGTGATATTTGGAAGAATTTATTATTTCATCTTTAACATCAAGTTTTTTTTTTCTAGTTAGAAATTATTAAAGCTTACCTAATTCAAAATTAATAAATAACATATATTTGACTTACATGTTTGCTAAAAAGTTTTAAAATATATAAAAATACATTTTAACATTTATAATTTATTTTATACTTGTTAACAAGTAATGGTATTTGTGTAAATTTATATTAAAGATATAATTAGAAACAAATAATTAGCTAATGGAGGGTGTGGAGAGAAAAAAAAATGGGTGTCAATAAAATAACCATAAATTTATTTATAACTAATAAAAAAACCCCAATCAATCTTAAATTTTGCATATTAATTGTACTCACAATTTGATTCTCCAAACTAATCTCTCATAATGTATTAACTAATTTAGTAACTATCAACTAACTGGATTACTGGGTGTGAAATTCAAAACATTTGACTATGTCTAGAGTCACTAGAGAACTAATTTGGTAACCATCCACCAAATAGGTTACTAGTTGTGATATTTAGAACAATTGACTATGTATAGTGTTACTAATTACATTAACATCCCTTAATATCCCATTTAGTCACTCTGGAACTATAATAATGAGAAAGCACATCATTTCTACTCACAAATTGCAGCCTCCAAGCTAATCTCTCACAATTTGACAACTAATTTGGTAACCATTCACTAATTAAGTTACTAGTTTGTGATATTCAGAACATATGACTATGTCTAGTGTCACTAATTGTACTAACATCCCTTAATATCCCATTTAGTCACTCTAGAATTCTATTAATGAAAAAACCACCTCATTTATAGTTACAATTTGCAACCTCCAAGTTAATCTCTCACAAATTGAGAAGTAATTTGGTAACTATCCACTAATTAGGTTACTAGTATGTGATATTGAGAGCATATGACTATGTCTAGTGTCACTAATTGTACTAACATCCCTTAATATCCCATTTAGTCATTATGGAATTCTAGTAATGAGAAAACCACATCTTTTCTACTCACAAATTGCAACCTCCAAGCTAATCTCTCATAATTTGAGAACTAATTTGGTAACCATCCACTAATTAAGTTACTAGTTGTGATATTTGGATACTATGTCCAGTGTTACTATATAGTATTAACATTTCCTAATGTCCCATAACTTCATAGATTTATATGTGACATATTTCATAAATTAAAATAGTTTATTTTAATTTAATTTATGATTATTTTGTAGGGAAATATTGCATTTTTGGTAACATGGACAAGAAAAAGAAAAAAAAGAAAAAAAATTGAAAAAGAAATAAAGAATATGGCAAATTTGAAGACCAATATAATTAATATTTATAAGATTACATAAATTTTATTATAATTTTTATTTTCAATATAATTTAATTTTTATATATTAAATTATAAAAATGAGGCATTTCTAATCTAAATATTGTGTAATTCTTATATTCTAAATTATAAAAATGATGTAATTCTTAAATTATGTTGCTAGTTTGTGATATTCACAACATTTGACTATGTCTAGTATCACTAATTGAACTAGCATTCCCTAATATCCAATTATTAATGAGAAAAGCACATCATTGGTACTCACAATTCGCAACGTCCGAGCCAATCTCTCACAATTTGAGACTAATTTGGTAACCACCACCAATTAGGTTACTAGTTGTGATATTTATAACAATTGACTATGTCTAATGTTACTAATTGAATTAACATCCCACTTCTTCACTCAGGATCCTTACCAATGAAGAAACCACCTCATTTATACTCAGAATTTGCAACCTCCAAGTTAATCTCTCACAAATTGCGAACTAATATGGTAACCATCCACTAATTAGGTTACCAATTTGTGATATTCAAAATATTTGACCATGTCTAGTGTCACTAATTGAACTAACATTCCATAATATCCAATTAACAATGAGAAAACCACATCATTCGTACTCATAATTCACAACTTCCAAGCCAATCTCTCACAATTTAAGAACTAATTTGGTAACCATCAACTAATTAGGTTACTTGTTGTGATAGTAGGAAGAATTAACTATATCTAGTTACTTGTTGCGTAAGAATAATCCCAAATTCACTACTCCTCAAACGATGGAGCTTGCATGCAAAATCCCATCCGGAAAACATGGAGATAAGCCAACCTATTCAAGAAGAGTTTGTGCATTGCGAAATGTCAAGATTCAGTGCACTTAATCAGATGCTACCATGATGAACTTCTACGGGTCTAAGTCACCACAATATTATAACACAGCAAAGGAGGAAATTGCTCGTCTCACTGCCATTTTCAAGGAAGGTATGGACATCCAAGGAGTTTCACAGGGTACATCCACGAGGAGATCGTACCGAGAAAATCCAAACATAATGCAAGACCCAGTTAGAGTCAGAACAAAAGATCAAGGAAATCCAGGGCAGCAAAGGGACAACGGGCATGGGATTCCAACAGACGGATCAGGTTTAAGACAAAGGGCATGTGGAGCATGCGGTGCCCTTGGTCACAACAATCGAACATGTCCCAATCGTGGCCGCATAACTGGAAGAGGAAGAGGGGCAAGCACAAGCAGTGTTATTATCGATCGGTACACAGAATCGGGGAATGAACACGCGGGAGGTGAAAGTGACATGCCTTATTCAACGCAGGAGTCTTTTGGGAATGACTATGATGATCATGTGTAATGCGCAACCTATTGGATGCAATGTTATTGTGTAGTGGATATTATTTATAAAATCACTATCTCTTAATAGTTAAATCATGGAATCATTTTGTAATTGTTATTACTACGCTTATGTATTGATCATATTTTCAAAAACAAACCGACTGACATATTGATCTATATATGTTTTATTTATATGTTAAAATCAATAAAAATAAATATATTTATTATTATTTAACACTATCATTGCATGAATAATAATTATCTTATTTTCAGTTGATTATGGAACACATATTCCCAATCAGATCACATCTTCAAGAGCCTGTAACAATACAATACCAGCATATAGGTTATAATAAAGACTTCTCCCTTCGAGGTGGTCTAGATCCAAATACCAACCATCATGAAAGGCAGACCTATGATCGGTGGTACTTTGGCAGTACACAAGCAACTTATGCAACAATTTTACGATCAAGGCCAAACCAAGCTGTGTTAACATATGATGACAGAACATGCGATTATTTAACTACAAGTAAAATAAGGTAATTTAATGTAATAACATTTTATATTGAATTGCAATAAATATAACTAAGAACAATTATATTCACTAACATGTTGAATGTTGTGTTACTCAATTATTTAATATGATATATTGTCAAATTTAATATAAATATATTGCATACAATATAAACTATTTTTTTTTAAATAGCCCCAATTCCCATATGATTTGGAACATTGAATTTTAAATATCTAGAATTTTAAAACTTTAAATAACAAGTTTACAATCAAAATCTCATTATTAAGAAAATAATTTAACAATGTATTTCCAAAAATTAAAAAAGATAAATAAATAGTAGATAATCATTTTTCAAGTCAAAAAAATTAATATAAATGTTGAAGATCATGAGTTCTAGCAACAAAAAAATATTAAAATATAAATGTGCATCCTATAGTAAAAGTTGTGTACCTTTCATTTAATCCCTGTGCTAACATGTGTAAATAATGTGCAGATAGCTATTTTTATATGGAAAGAAATACATGGTATATAAAGACATCCAAAACCGGTTGTCATGAGTAAAAATTGTATATTAAAATAAAAAGTAGGTCTTCACCCTATTAAGCTGCTGTCACAATAGTACACATAAGTGTACTTGACCCAACACTTTTTCAATAAAACAATTGAGATATAATAGATTGAAGGAACTGAAGTCATTCCGCTAACAATATGTGCGGTTGGGAATCGAGGCTATATATATATATAATCTCATGTCACGTGCAAGCCATACCTAGTTATAAAGAAAATGTCTTTGAATTAAACTAAAAATCAAAATAAAATAACAATTCATCTCCTACTTCTTTTTTTTTTTTTTTTGAAAGAAAAGGCCAAATACACGGCCAGAATAGAACAAAGAGACAAAAAACACCAGAAACAAAAGCTAAGTTTTTTCAGCCAACAAGACCGAATCAACAGAACAGGGAAAAGGGCCCTGCCCAAAGAACTCCACCTTCGACAGATTGGTGGTTTTTGCCAGCAGATGAGCAAGAGAATTTGCTTCTCTGTGCACAAAGAAAATTCCATCACATCCAGAGTCCTGAAGCAAGTGGCAAGCTTCCAGAACAATTCCTTCCAGATCTGTACACGGCACCACACTACTCAACACGGCATTAACCGCATTGCTACAGTCGGACTCAACAGAGAAATCGCCCAAGCCCAGATCCTTACCCAAACGGAGACCCTCCTTTATGGCCAAAATCTCAGCAGCAAGAGCTCCTAATGGATGATCAGAGAACACAGTCCTACTCCCATCGCACTCCCCTTTATCATTTCTAGCTATGGCTGCAATCGCCCAACTCAAACCCTTTGAGGAACTACCCGCATCCACATTCACTTTGAAAGACCCCTCTTTCGGCGGAACCCACCTAATCCCATCCCGCTTCTTCACTCCACCCGACTTGCATCTCCTAGCTTTCACAAACTCTTCCCAAAAGCCAAAGCACCACTCCACAAGGTCTCCAGGCTTTGGCTCCACTTCACCCACTCTATACTTATTCCTAACAAACCAGATCTGCCAAGAAATGATTGAAAAAAATTCAAAATCATCACATTTCAGGATAAATCTCATTTTATTGAGAAACAGACATGGTTCTTCCTCCTTGCAGTCCTTGATCAAATTCCAGAATTGAGTTTGTTGCCAATACTTAGTGCTAGCTTTACACCTCCAAATAGCATGCATTCCATCCTCCGGAACCCCCTTAGTGCACCTAGAACATTCCTGCGATTGAATTATTTTCCTGCAAAATAAAGAACGGTTAGTAGGAAGCCATGAATGGCTAATTTTCCAAAGGAAGTGTTTGATTTTGTTTGCAACTCTCAACTTCCATATTGTTTTCCAAAGTGACTCGGTCAATCTAGAATCTGAATTCTCAGGAGAATCCTGAAAGCATAAGGCAACATGGTAACCACTCCGCACACTGTACTCCCCATTTTTTGAATAGTGCCACATAAGTTTATCAGGCAAATCAACATCAGAGCAATGAAGACTTAGGATCAACTTTGCATCCTCTTCAGAAAACAGACATTTAACCATATCCACATCCCACTTGCCATTCTCCTTCTTAAGATCAATAACTTTTAAATCATCTGGTAAAAAAGGTTTATCAAAAGCTTGGAAAGAGCGAGTCCTCGGAATCCAAGGATCATTAAGAATACTGACATTGTTCCCATTACCAATCCTCCACCGAGATCCCATTTTAATTATCAACTTCCCCCACACCAGGCTTCTCCAAACATTAGAACAGATAGGCTTACAACCAGCCTCCAAAAGGGAAGAATTAGGGAAATAGCATGCTTTCAAGATTCTGGCACATAAGGACTCAGGCATTCGAACAAACCTCCAACACTGTTTAGCCAACATAGCCTGATTAAAGAAAAGAAGGTTTCTGAAACCCAACCCTCCTCTCTCCTTGGGTTTACAAAGAGCCTCCCATTTACACCAATGTATTTTCCTTTTTTTTTCCGTCGAACCCCACCAGAATCTAGCAGCCATCCCATGAAGCGCATTAATAATATTTTTCGGCACTCTAAAACAACTCATAACATAGGTTGGAATGGCCTGGACTATTGCTTTAATAAGAACTTCCTTTCCAGCAGAAGAGAAAAGAGGTCTCTTCCAACCCTTAAGCTTTTTCCAGACTTTATCCTTCAGACCTTCAAAAATCTCATTTTTATTTCTCCCAACAAAAGAAGGCAACCCCAAGTATTTCCCATGAGCCTCCACCAAGTTCACCTGTAACAACCCAGCTAACCTCTTCCTTTCATCAGGTGGAACCAACTTCCCAAAGCAAATATCAGACTTGTCAAAATTTATAAGCTGCCTAGAAGCCTTAGAATAAGCCTCCAAGATTCCTTTAAAAGCCAAGCAATCCCTTTGATTCGCCTCTAGAAATATTAAACTATCATCAGCAAAAAAAAGGTGCGAAACAAAAATAGGATCCATACCGAATCTGATACCTTCAATACGCCCCTCCGCTTCTGCCTTCCTAATAAGCGACGAAAATACTTCAGCACAAAACAGAAAAAGGAAGGGGGAGAACGGATCACCTTGTCTTAAGCCTCGAGAAGGCTTGATCTTTCCTTTAATATTACCATTCAGGAGAAAAGAAAACTGCACAGTTCGAACACATTTCATGATCTTATGCACCCACCGACTACTATAACCCAACTTCAACATGGCCCCTTCAATAAAATCCCACTCAACCCTGTCATAAGCCTTCGCCATATCCAATTTCAAAGCAAGTTTAGATCCATTCCCAAATAAATTCTTCCGAAGACAATGAAGGCTCTCAAAACCAATAATTGCATTATCTTGAATCGCCCTACCTGGGACAAAGGCACTTTGCGCCTCATAAATAGTTTCCCCCAACGTAGTCCTTAACCGATCAGCCAGACATTTGGAGATAATCTTATAGATGGCATTACACAGGCTAATAGGCCTAAATTGTTCAATTCGCTTAGGCTTCTCCACTTTAGGAATGAGAGCAATTAGAGTATCATTCAGACACCCAACCTGCCCATTCCCATTTAACACCCCTAAGCAGACCTCCACCACATCATTCCTCACAATATCCCAGTATTTCTAATAAAACAACGCAGGAAGCCCATCAGAACCAGGAGCCTTCGAATGATTCATCATCTTCACAGCCTCACACACCTCCTTCTCTGTAAAATCTTCCTCCAACCAATCATTAGTTGCTTGCGATACTTTAGGGGTTAAACAAGATAAGACCTCCTCCCTCTCCCCAACTGAGACATGGGAAGAGGAAAACAGCTTAGCAAAATAATTACTAATAATTTTCTCCACAATGCTTTCCTCATCCTGCCAGCAACCCATATTATCCTTTAAACCCCAGATGGTGTTCTTCTTTCTCCGGGCCGAGGCCTTAAAATGAAAGTATTTAAAGTTACGATCCCCATATTGTAACCAGAGCGCTCGACTCCTTTGTCTCCAATACTTTTCTTCCTTCTCGTGAAGATAATTAATCTTTTTTTCCACATTTTTCAGCTCCTTCCAAATCGCAGGATTATTAGCCTTAGAGAGGTAAGAGAGCCTCTCTTTAGCAACTTTCATTTCTCTACTCCACTCACCTTTTTTCTTTTTATTCCAAGCCTGAAGCGACCTCCCACACCTGCTGATCTTATTTTTAATACCCCACGCGCCTCTACTAAACCCCCCAGACTCCCAACACCTAGTAATCACATCTTTACACGTGTCATCCTCACACCACGCCTCCTCAAAATGAAATCTTGTATTCCGCTTCACCCTCCCACACTTCTCCTCCGAATCACAAACTCTAAATTCCACCAAAACAGGGCGATGATCAGAGCAAAGCCACTCCAGGATCTCCACCTTAGCCGAAGGGAACAAGCCAAGCCAATCCCTATTATACAAAGCCCGATCAAGCCTTTCCAAAATGTTCCTCCCCCTCCACGTCATATCATTGCTCACTTTCCCAAAATACAGAAGGAAATTGGCATCAATAGCCTCACGAAAGCGATCCATAGCTGCCCTATTCCTAGGATTTCCCCCAATCTTTTCAGAGTTGCAACATATCTCGTTAAAATCGCCCACACAAAGCCACGGTCCCTCGACCATCCCTCTTATCCTTCCCAAAAGCTCCCAAGAAACCTGTCTCTTAGAATGGTCAGGGTTCCCATAAAAACCAGAAAAGAGCCAAGGGAGCATACCTTTACCAGAGACAACAGCAGCAATATGCCCACTTGACCAAGAGAGAACCTTCACATTTAAATCCGGCTTCCAACATAAAAGGAGACCACCACTCATACCATTTCGATCAACCGCCCACCAATTTTCAACACTTAACTTATCCACCATCTTCACAACTTGCTGCCTTGAAAACTTTGTTTCCATCAGAAAGAAAATATCAGGATTATGTTTCTTAAGCTGGGACTTGAGAGCATTGAATGTCCAGGAGTTCCCAATTCCCTGGACATTCCATCTTAAGAGTTTCATAGCTCCCGACGGGCCTGCTTAGCAGGGGCCGCCGATATAAAAGAATAGAAAGAGGATGACTTATCCGAAACATCAGAAGACTCATCCCCCAAAACAACACTACCTCCAACACCTCCATTGCCATGCATCTGCAACAGATCTTTTCCTTTTCCTTCAAACGAACCACCGATCTCCCCACCACTAGCGCTTCCAGAAGACGCCTTAGCTCTAGCTCTTCCTTTAATAGACACTTTCCTTCTATTATTATTCTTAACCTCCCCTGTTAATCCCACCTTGAAACCCATATCAATCCCATTAATACCACCAATATCCCCACTGTCCTCTCTGCCCCTCTCTGACATAGCCTCCATTTTCTCGCCCAACTCAACCCCACAAGGGATTAACCCAGGCGGGTCCACCAAAACACCCACTTGCTTTCTTTTTTTAGCTCCTGTACCCTCACATGTATTTGGTTCAATCAACCCAGTCAACAGAACATTATTTTGTCCTATTACCCCACCTGTCAGACCCCTTTTTGACTGATCAGTCAAAGCCTGCCCATAAACATCACATGTCCCATAATGGTCCTCCTTGTTTTTACTCAGTCCGTCATCCTCCCTGTGAGTATTAATACTCACATTTCTCTTCAGATTTATATTAGCATCACAAGGGGAGTCAGATTCAATCTCCATATTCACCTTTGCCGAATTCCTTTTTATATCCTTATCTCTCGCCTGCTCCTCCTCTATTAACCCCTTACCTTTATCCAGATTCTTAGGCACCATCGAAGACAAAGAAGGCACCCCACTCATAGCACGAGCTTGCGGAATCACAAGCTCCTTCTCCCCAGAAACATCCAGCCTACTGCTATCCTTCTCCTTGCTTTGAATAGAAGTGAGTTTCCCATTGTTAGCGTAGATTTTCTCATCAAAACAGCTAACCAAATTGTTTTCATTCTTTAGCCATGGCCCATATCTTCTCATCTGCTTCCCATAAACATCTTTAACAAGCACCTCCTCTCCAATGCAACAATGTTCATCATGACCCCATCGACCACACTTAAAGCAGAGTAACGGTAAGTTTTCAAATCGAATCTGAATCCACACTTTCTTACCATTTATAGGGATGAACTTCCCTGTAAAAATACTATCCAACACAGGGAATAAAATTTTGGCTCTAGCATAGCCATTAAGCTTAATTTTATCACTGTTATGCCACGGTATCTCCAGCACTTCTCCTGCCAGAGCACAGAATCTGGAAATATTTGTCTTGGTGAGAGCCAAAGTAGGAAAACCAGTGATTCTCACCCAACACGGAACACCCCCAAGCTTCGCATCTCTCCAATCACCCGAATCCAGCCATTTTTCAACCAGCAAAAAGCCCCCGTTATAATGCCAAATATCCTCTTTCCAAACTTTATATGCCTCTTCTGTTGACTCAAAAGTAAAGCCAACATAGGTGCTTCTATCTTCCCTTTTCAGAATCTTAACACTCCATTTCTTGATGAACTTCCACTTTCTACCGAATACCATTTGCAAAAAGGGCATGCTACAATGTTTTTTAGCAAGAATTCTCCCCACAACAGACTTAGAAATGAAAGAAACGTTGGCCGCCTGTTCATCTTCCTTCTCCCATTCCTCCTCTTCAACATCCGATTCCACAACCTCCTCCACTTCCTCCTCTGTTTCCCCAACTACAGAAAGGTCGTTTGCTTTAGAAATAATATCATCCAGACCATTGTTACCAGTTTCCATCATACCCAGAAAATCAATCACCAAAGAAACCAGAACCTAGAAGACCGATGGTCACTAAGGACTTGAGAGAGAAAACACTCACTGGTCACACGAAAGGACCTTTTTTGTAACTAAGTTATTTTTAATTCATCTCCTACTTCGATACCATCTCGATTGGGCAATGAGTTCCGAAGTCGAATATAGAACTACTTTATATTTAACCAAAAAATATTAATGTTTTTTCATACTTTTTTTATTTATAAAAATTAATTTTTAAAATCTGGTACTTAATCAAAAAGTTAAAAATAAGAATAAATATATTAATTATTTGACCACTCTATTTCAATTAATTATCTATTTAAACTTTTTATTCATAAAAATTAATGTATGTATTTAATATGTTAAATTTTTTTTATACAAAATAAATTATATAGTATATATTTTGTGTAAGAGTTTACTATTTTAGCCAATCATTGTTTGAATCATTTATTTTAAAATTTTAGCTCTATGACTTGTGTTTTAAATTATTATATTATTATAATTTATAAAATAAATAAAAAATTAGATTAAAAGAGAAATAAGAGGTTTTTAATATTTTTAAATTACATATGTGACACTGACATAGGCAAGACACGACAATAAAGATAGAGTCACGTCAGCATACTGTTAGCCACATTGGACAGAAACCTCACTTTACAATATTGTGAATAGTTCAGAATTTTTTTTAAGTATCTGAAAAAATTAAGGGAGACGATAATATATAAATTAAAATTAAGGAGCAAAAATCTTTTATATATATATATATATCTCTTTTATATAATAAATGTGTAGATAACGGAAATTCTTGGTTTTAACGGTTTTATATTTTCTTAATGTTAACTTTAACGGAATATTCTTATATTTAACAGAATATTCTTATATTTAACGGTAGTTTGTAAATACTTAAACTTAAATAAAATAAAATAATTAATTAAAATATGATATTTTTGAGATATTTTACAATGATAATTTTTTTAAAATAACAAATAATTAAACAAATTAAAATATGATATTTTTTAAGATATTTTACAATGATATTTATTTAAAAATAATAAATAATTAAACAAATTAAAATATGATATTTTTGAGATATTTTACAATGATAATCATTTAAAAATAATAAAATTATTTTATAACTTAAATTTACTTATTAGAATAATATTATATTAAATATATAATATAATTTACTGTCAATTAGTAACAAATTGATTTTAAAAAAAAACTAGCAAGAAACTTAAATTTAAAATATATGTATAATATTTAATGTTACATTAAACATATAATATATAATTGTTACTTTCAAATTAAAAAGTTAGAACAAACATAAACTTAAACAAAAATAAATAAATTATTTAATTAAAATATAATATTTATTTAAAATTTATATAATATTAATATAAATTTAATAAAAATAATTAATAAATTCTATAAATAAAACTAAGCCACCGTCTGCCGCATAACTAATATCTAGTATATATAGAAATTCCAATGTGACTTCATAGACAACTTAAAATTCACAACTTGATAAAATCAAAAAGTGACATGAAAATTTCATAAGAATAAAATGGAAGATAATATATTTGTGTATTGTTTAGTGTGCCGCCGTAACACAACATTCGAGTGAGAAATATATAATAATTCGTTCAGAGAGATGTTTTACATCAAAGTAAGCTTGTTCTTTCCATATTAGTTATAAGATGATGAGTTTGTAATCTAACTAATTAATTTTTTTTGCTTTCTCTTTTGCCAAAAATATTGAAAGTTCAGTTTTGAATGCACATGTTGAGATTCTATGATATGGAAATGGTTTATTTTTTATTATTATTTTAAAGGAAGTAGGGTTTGCTTATATAATTATTATTGAAAGCTGTACACAAATAATATGAATGAACCAATCACCTAGCTAGTAGACAAAAATATATTAATGAGAAAATGATGTGAAGGGGCAACAGCAAAACGATTTCAAATCACTTGGCGTATACGAGCATCCGAACGCTTGTAGCCACACATAGTGGCTTGACCACATTTATCAGACAAAATATCATATTGTTATTGTCAGTGAGATTTTTATTTATTGTGGTTAGAAAAGTTGTTACTTTTAACGATGTCTATTTTTTTTTTTTGAAAAATTAATAATATTTTATACTAATTTATGTATTTTTGTCAACACACAAAATTATTTGCACTGCTGATACTCTAAAAGGAGAGTTCTTGCACATTATTATATAAATATTATATATCAATTGTTTTAATATAAAAGTATTTTAATATAAAAATGTGGTGGATGTGCTATCCACAAGTATACTTTTGTGTCTATCCTAACAATTGATTTATGAAAAAATTACATCTTTGGTAATTAAAAAAAGTTTGACTTATACGGTTATATAAGCTAATTATCAAAATAGGTTGAATTTACACTACCTTAATATATTTCCTTTACTATCAACTATAAATTTACTCAACTATTTTTATTTTATTTTATTATATCACACACAAAAATTCTAACAAAATATGAGATTTTTCAATTTTTTTTTCTCTCCATTAATATTACTTTATATAATTAATTTATTTACAATCATATTTTTATTTAAATTGATATAAGTGATTTTTCAATTTTATTATATATATATTCATAAATTTTGTAACATATATTAATAATAGTAGGATAGATATTGATAAAAAATATTATATTGTTTTAAAAATCATAGCTAGTCAAATCTTATTCTAGTCAAAGTTTAAGCTTTGTTGCAAAAATATATTTTAAAGTTAAAAAATTAGTTTTGTAAATTTTTGTAACAATCATCTTAAATAAATTTATAAATATTTATGTAAATGTTAGTTACAAAAATAAACTTATTGTTTGTGAAATTAGTTTGGGAAATTTCAATTTGTATGCATGATAATTTCTATAATTACAAAAAAATACTAGGCATATTAAAAATTTCAAAATAATGCTATTTTTTGGCACTTTACCCACCATTTCCATTTCCTCATCACTTCTCTCTTCCCTCTCTCTCTCTCTCTCTCTCTCTCTCTCTCTTATTCCACTCTCTCTCGCCTCACACCACCACCAACACCACCAACACACTAAATATTGTATTTCGAACGGATCTGAACATGATTTTTGAGTTTTTTTTGCGATTTTTTTCAGATCTGAAACTCTGAAATCTGCAGAAAATAAACCTTGCTCGATGGTGGTTCGATGGTGCTCGATGCCAGCTCGATGAGACCTTCAAAATCATGATTTTTCATGAAAAAATAACTTTGCTCGATGGTGGCTCGATGGTGCTCGATGCCAGCTCGATGAGACCTTCAAAATCATGATTTTTCATGAAAAAATAACTTTGCTCGATGGTGGTTCGATGGTAGCTCGATAGTGGCTCGATGGTGCTCGATACAATTCTTGCAAGAGACATAATTTTTCACTCGGGTATCTCTTTGGGGTGATTTTTTAATTTATTTTATTTTTGGTATTTTTTCAAGATCTACACGTTTGACATGTTCATATGCACATTTTTGAAGTGTAACACTTGTAAAAAATACAAAAGTGCAAACATACCTCATGTTTAAGACATCTTTTGGTATATTTTTAAGTTTTAAACTTCCCAAATGTGCATATGAGTATGTTAAACGTGTAGATCTTGAAAAAATACCCAAAATAAAAAAAAATCACCCCAAACGGACACCCGAGTGAAAAATTATGTCTCTTGCAAGAATCACATTGAGCACCATCAAGCATCATCGAGCACCATCGAGCCATAATCGAACCACTATTGAGCAAAGTCATTTTTTCATGAAAATCTCGATCTTGAAGGCCCCAGCAAATGGTTTCTCGATAGTGCTCGATGCCAGCTCGATGAGACCTTCAAAATCATGATTTTTCATGAAAAAATGACTTTGCTCGATGGTGGTTCGATGGTAGCTCGATGATGCTCGATGTAATTCTTGCAAGATACATAATTTTTCACTCGGGAGTCCGTTTGGGGTGATTTTTTTTTTATTTTAGGTATTTTTTCAAGATCTACACGTTTAACATACTCATGCACATTTGGGAAGTTTAAAACTTAAAAATATACCAAAAGATGTCTTAAACATGAGGTATGTTTGCACTTTTGTATTTTTTACAAGTGTTACACTTCAAAAATGTGCATATGAACATGTCAAGCGTGTAGATCTTGAAAAAATACCAAAAATAAAATTAAAAAAAATCACCCCAAACGGGCACCCGAGTGAAAAATTATGTCTCTTACAAGAATTGCATCGAGCACCATCAGCCACTATCGAGCTACCATCGAACCACCATCGAGCAAAGTCATTTTTTCATGAAAAATCATGATTTTGAAGGTCTCATCGAGCTGACATCGAGCACCATCGAGCCACTATCGAGTTACCTTCGAACCACCATCGAGCAAAGTCATTTTTTCATGAAAAATCATGATTTTGAAGGTCTCATCGAGCTGGCATCGAGCACCATCGAACCACCATCGAGCAAGGTCGATTTTCTGCAGATTTTAGAGTTTCAGATCTGAAAAAAACCCAAAAATCATGTCCAAATTTGTTCGAAATATAATATTTAGTGTGGTGGTGGTGTTGTGAGGTGAGAGAGAGTGAAATAAGAGAGAGAGAGAAGAGAGAAATGAGAAGTGAAAAGTGAGGAGGAAATGGAAATGACATTTTGGGTAAAGTGCCAAAAAATAGCATTATTTTGAAATTTTTAATATGCATAGTATTTTTTTGTAATTATAAAAATTATCAAGCATACAAATTGAAATTTCCCATTAGTTTTGCATACTGTTGTTACAAAAATGTAAAACTTGTTTACAAAATTATTGTAATTCACTACTTTATAACTGTATTTTTATATAAATATATATAATAAAGTGTTTTATAAATAATGAATATTTTAAATTAATATTTTTAGTGTATACTATAAATTTGATGGTTACTGTATATAACGCCCTGGTTACCCCAGAACCGTTACGGTGAACCGGAAATTTGACCCGCTACCCGAGTCCTTTGGTTAAAAACGTGTTCTAAGTGTTAATAACAAGCTAAGGTGAAAAACCACAAAAAGGAAAGGATATGTTTTATTATATACATAAAACTATTCATGGGCCCACAAGAACATTTACAAGTTATTTACAATTCAAAAAGGTCATTACTGTTCCAAAATTACAAACCCACCGACCTAAGCGGCAAAAATAGGGTAAACCCCCTAGTTCCTCTGAGAACTCCTTGGCCGTGGTGGTCAAGCGGCCGCATATGTACACATCACCACCTAAGCTTTCCACTCAAGGCTGGGTGAGATTTTCTTTCCCTTTACCTGCACCACATAGCACCCATGAGCCAAAGCCCAGCAAGAAAACATAGCGTTATATGTAAACATTATCAAATAATCATCATTATAATCACACAGAGCTCATAGCTCTCAAACAGATGAGTGAATATCACTTGAGGTTCTAGAAAACCATACTGAGTGACTGACAAGCAAGTCACTAATTCAATCAAAAGAGTGGCTGCTGGGTAAGCCACTAGCCTTAAACAGATGAGAGACTGGTAGGTAAGTCTCTAACTTAACAAATGAGTGACTGATGGGTAAGTCACTAGCTTAAACAGATGAGAGACTGATAGGTAAGTCTCTAATTTAAACAGAAGAGTGGCTGCTAGGTAAGCCACTAGCCTTAAACAGACTTAACAAATGAGTGACTGATGGGTAAGTCACACAAGCGCTTATGATATTCATCGAACTTGAGGTCGGTCCGGCATTAATGCTCTTTGAGTCATCCAATGCAGATATCGATTAGATCTAATCTTTATTTGCTTGCATGGAACATGCTAAGGCCGTCCTGACTAATGAGTCAGCACTATGTGACCAGTGCCCAGTACCACTGCTGAACCTAACTAATAAGTCACAGCTTCACAATTAATACTGATACCTTTGCCAAATCTGACTAATGAGTCAGTACCATGCACAAGTGAGAAAGATTTGCTAAGCATCCAATAATCAATTCATGTCCACATTTACACATTCAACATGCCTCAAGAACAACCAAGCATGTCACATATGGGGTGCAGATTTCTTACATCTGATTCGAGCTAGAATGAATAAAAGAACGACCCTTGAGAATGATCAACCTTTAGTCCTTTAGCGGTTACCTAATCATAACAAATTATAGGATACCATCAATAAAATAATCAACATAGGTTCCCAAACCAATATCTAGCCTCCAAGACATCAATCCAAACTAATCCAAGTAGTAGGAACGATCCCGAGGCCTAAAACCATGTTCCCGGGGTCAAAACATGCAAACGGGCTCAAATCAGCTCAAGGGCTGCGGCCCTAACACCTTGGTCCGCGGCCCCCAGCCACACTAGGAGCAAGGGCCGCGGCGCCCAACACCAAGGGCCGCGACGCCCAGCAAGGGCAAAATGGCTCCACCTGCTTCTTCGAGCTAGGGCCGCGGCCGCCAACCCTGGGCCATTCCCAAACACGATTTTCAACTTCTCAAATCCTCCAAAAACATGCCTAAACATTCCTCAATCATCAAATCAAAGTTCCCAAGCTTCCCAATGCTCCAAAACCCTCAAAACCCCAGGTTCGAACGAACTGAAAACTTAACAATTTACAAAATCTAATTCAAAGCTTAGAAACTCGAAAAACTCAAAACTTAGACTTCGATTACCTTCGATTGGGTTGTTTCTCGTCAAATCATTCGGTTAAGAAGCTTCTAATATTTCCTAGGATCGCTATGCCTCAATCCTTGCTTGATTCCGACTCCTAGAACTCGAAATTCCTTCGAAAAGGCTCGAACGGTAAAACGAACTAACGAAATGGAGAATGAGAGGTTTTCTAACGTACGTTCTATCTGATAAGCAACTTCAAGCTTAAGTAACCTCAAATAAAACCTAGTGCTTGGGGTCCCGAAAACACCCCCTGGGACATTATAGTCAAAACTTTCAGAATTTCACCCTGATCTCAATAACTCCCAATTTATCATCAAATAAACATTCTTATTACCCAATAATTGACCCTGTTATGCCTACTATTTAGAAAATATTTGTTAGTGAATATAATATTTCTTAGTTATATTTACTGCAATTAAATATAAAATGTTATTACATTGAATTACCTTGTTTTTCTTGTAGATAAGTAATCGACATGTTCTGTCATCATATGTTAGCACAGCTTGGTTTGACCTTGTTCTTAAAATTGTTGCATAAATTGCATGTGTACTGCCAAAGTACCACCGATCATAGGTCTGCCTTTCATGACGATTGGTATTTGGATCTAGACCACCTTGAAGGAAGATGTAACGCTCTGGTTACTCCAAGACTATTACTGTGAGCTTTGGACCGTTCTTAACTCACTAATCTAGTCATTTGGTTATAAACGTGCATCTAGGTATCATTAATAGGCTAAGGTGAAAAACTCGATCAAAAGGAAAAGATATATTTTTATTTAAAATATAAAACTGTACATGGGCCCATAAAAACGTTTACAAGTTATTTACAATCCAAAATGGTCATTACAGTGCAAAAGTTACAACCCGCCAACCTAAGAAGCAAAAATAGAGTTCACCCCTAGTTCCTCTAAGAAACACCTTGGCTGTGGTGGTCAAGCGGCCGCATATGTACACATCACCTCTAAAGCTCTCCACTCAAGGCTGGGTGAGCTTTTCTTTCCCTTTACCTGCACCACATAGCACCTGTGAGCCAAAGCTCAGCAAGAAAACTCATTACTGCATGTATATAATATCAAATGATGATCATGATAATCATACAGAGCTTATTGCCTTAAACAGATGAGTGATTTAACACTTGAGGTTCTGATAACCATGATGAGGTGTATAGCCCTAATCAGATGAGTGACTGAGAAGTGAGTCACTAATATGGGTTTTGCACCCTCAGATGAGTGACTGATGAGCAAGTCACTAAGTGGACTCAGCATCCATAGCCATGTGACGATGCAGTCACCTGAGCCTTTTGGCTCTAGCTCTAAATGACTAGCCTTTAGACTAGACAAGTGTTTTTAGTTTTCATCAAACTTAAGGTCGGTCCGACATTAATGCTCATGATGAGTCATTTAATGTTGATGTCGATTAGATCTAATCTTTTCAGTTTGCATTAAGCATGCCAATACCGTTCTTGACTCATACATCAACTCTATATGACAAGTGTTCAGTATTATTGACGAACTTGACTAATGAGTCATAGCTTCGCAGTCATTACTGACACCATTGCCAATTCCTGACTCATAGGTCAGTGCCATTCACAAATAAGCAAGATTGCTAAGCATTTAATATGCAATAAAAGTCCACATATACATCACTCAACATGCCTCACTTATAACCATGCATGTCACATATGGGTGCAGTTTTCTTACCTCTGATTCGAGAGAGAAACAGTAAAAGAACGATCCTTGAGAATGATCGACATTTTGATTCCTTAGTAGTCACCTAGTCATAACCAATTATAACCTCCATTAATGAAAATCAACCATAAAAAGGTCTTGACCTAAATCTCACTCCCGGGACCCCGAATTGTACCCAAACGGTGAGTAGATTCGATCCCGAGCCTTAGGAATTGAAACCCTGAGCCAAAAACCTTCAAAAATGCTCAAAATATGAATCAGGAAAGTCAGGGTAGCGCTGCCCCCCTAGCGCCCCAGCGCTACAGACAAAGAAATTTTTCCCTGCATAGCGCTATAGCACTACTACTTGGGCGCTGTTGTGCTACAACTAGGCAAAATTGCCCTGGTTTTTCCCTCCTTTGACTTTTCCATTTCCAACTTGAAAAACCAGCTTCCAAACCTCATTTAGACTCCTAAAAACCATATACATAAGTCCTAGGCATCATAACCTAAGTAACCCTAGCCAAAAACTCCCATCAATTCCCATTATCCAACCTAGAAATCCAAGCTGAAATCCAATAGAAAAACAGAGCAAACCAGAGTTTTAATGGCTAGAACCTTACCTCAAGCTCAGTATAGGATCCTCTTCAAAACACAACCCTAAGCCCTCAAGACTTACTTCCTTTGCTTGGTTCCTCAAATTAAGCTCAAAAATCCAAAGAGAAAAGGAGAAAAAAGGATGCACGGGAGAAGGAAAAACTTGCTCTGTTTTCTTAAGTTTCTACAGCCTTCAAATGGCTGATATAATCCTTAAGGTCAAAAGACCATATTGCCCCTAAGCTTAAAATAAAACCTTTAATGGCCACCAAGGGCAAAATCATCATTTCCCGCCTATCTCGTTAATTATAATTAATGCTCTCCAATTCCTGTCATTCCCAATATCCTCAAACACCAATAAATCATATCCCATTACCCTTTAATTCATGGTAATGTTTTAATCATCAAATTATCCCAAGACTCACCCTGAGTCCCGAACTTAATCCCGTTATGACCAAACCGCTAACTTGCACTCAAAGAACGTCTCATGCCGAATGGCTCGAAAAAATCCACATTATAATGTGGCCTCAACAATAGTTCATCAACATGCATGAAAATTAACAATTACGCCCTCAACGGGCCAAATTACCAAAATGCCCTTATGAAATGTGAACCCACATACATGCATTTAACATCATATTATAATATAATTCACATAAACATGTACATAATCATTTAATGGCATAATAAATCAATTATGGTCCTCCTGCCCTACTAATCCAACCATTAAACATCATTGGAGATTTTGGGACATTATAGAAGAAGTCTTCATTATAACCTATCTGTTGGTATTGTATTGTTAGAGGCTCTCGAAGAGTGATCTGATTGGGAACATGGGTTCCATAATCAACTGAAAATAAGATAATTATTATTCATGCAATGATAGTGTTAAATAATAATAAATATATTTATTTTCATTGAATTTAACTTATAAAAAAAACATATATAGATCAATATTTCAGTCGGTTTAATTTTGAAAATATGACCAATACATAAACGTAGTAATAACTATTACAAAATGATTCCATGATTTGACTATTAAGAGATAGTGATCTTACAAGTAATATCCAGTACACAATAACATTGCATCCAATAGGTTGCGCATTACACATGATTATCATAATCATTCCCAAAAGACTCACTCGTTGAATAAGGCATGTCACTTTCACCTCCCGCGTTTTCATTCCCTGATTCTGTGTACCGATCGATACTAACACTGCTTGTGCTTGCCCCTCTTGCCCTTCCAGTTATGCATCCACGATTGGGACATGTTCGACTGTTGTGACCAAGGGCACCACATGCTCCACATGCCCTTTGTCTGAAATCTGATTTGTCTATTGGAATCCCATGCCCATTGTCCCTTCCCTGCCCTGGATTTCCTTGACCTTTTATCCTGACTCTAACTGGGTCTTGCATTATGTTAGGATTTTCTTGGTACAATCTCCTCGTGGATGCGCCCTGTGATACTCCTTGGATGTCCATACCGTCCTTGAAAATGGTAGTGAGACGAACAATTTCCTTCTTTGCTATGTTATAATACTGTGGTGACTTAGATGCGTAGAAGTTCATCATGGTAGCATCTGAATTAAGTGCACCAAATCTTGACATTTCACAATGCACAAACCCTTCTTGAATAGGTTGGCTTATCTCCATGCAAATCATTATGGGTGACTGAGGTAATCTTAGGGTGATTACACAAGATCGTGACTCATTTCAATCCATAGAGACACGCGTTATGGTCATGAGTCCCGAGCTGGACTCGTTCGGATGCACTGAGTCACGCATTAGTGTGATTAACACCCTTTCTCTTTCGGGTGCACCGACTTCCATGCAAATCATTACCAATCACCTAGGTACACGTTAGGGTGATTACACAAGATCTGAACTCGTTTCGATTCATAGAGACACGGGATCTGGTCAGGATTCCCGAGCTGGACTCGTTCGGATGAATCAAGTCACTCATTAGTGTGGTTAACACCGTCTCGGCGCTCTTTCGGGTGCACCGAATTCCATGCAAATCATTACGGGTGAATGAGGCACTCATTTGAATCTCATTAGTGTAACCATAACTAAGTTATTAATTTAAATTATGTAAACGATTAAACTAATAAAAAACCTTATTGATTTTCGTGTGGTAACCAAACCAAATAGATGTATAGTTGTAAGACAACTAGTTACGTAAATCATTTCTTAAATGAGATTTCTTTTTTTAGTATTTATAGATTATTGTGGAGTATGTTATCCATACATTTATGTCCATTCTATTCCTTAATTTTTGCAAACTAGATCGTGAGTATGTGGGTTAAATTTTAAAAATTGTATATAATAACAATTTGGTAGGTGAAGAAGTGTTTCACGTGAGTTTAATGTTTATATCAAACTAGTACAAGTCAAAGTTTTTTCTTATTAATGAAAGCAGATGGTACTTTCCACTTTCTATACGGTGTCCTATATACTCAGTTTTGGCTATGCTTAATATAGTAACATAGAAAATGAAACTAAAAAGAAGGTCTGATGTCGAACCCTTTAAAGCCCATGTGCAAAGTTTTCACATTCCCGCCTTAGGCATTATTTATTAAACAACGACCAAATTTTACTATTTTAGTTTAATTATATTTTTTTCCACCCTATATAAGATGTAGTAAAACATGATCAGTGCCCACCAACAGTATACTAATATTTTTTCAATATTTTTCAATCTTAGAACGGAGAGGTCAAAGAACATGGAGCAACATCAACCAATATTTTGTTCATCTTTTCCGGAAGGCCACCATGAAAATACCATGAATTATGCTAGTGAAACAAGCACTGAAGGATCGGTCACTGGGATTAGTGTGGATGAAAGTCGTCGAAAATGTGCTTGTGGAACTAGAGTCGTGATACGAACTGCATGGACAAGAAGCAATCCTGGTCGACGGTTTTATGGGTGTTCAAACTACGTAAATATTCTTGCTACGAGATCCAAATACTCACTTCTTCAATAATATACTAGAGTTCCATTTTAATAATGACATAATTTATATGCTATTATTTTTTTGATTTAGTCGGCTAGTGAACAGAGCGGATGTGGTCACTTTAGCTGGTGTGAATCAAAACTGTCTAACAGGTCTACAAATGCATTGCACAAATTGCTTGCTCGTATTGAGGAAGGTGAGAGGAAATATGGAGAGTTGGTGGTGACTTGCAAATAGCTTAAGATATTTATCATTTTCTTGTCATTAATTTTTCTATGTATTTTAATGTTTTTTTAGAGTTCAGTGTGGTAGGCTCTTTGACTAAGTTATTGTCAACTACTATCTATTTAATCCTCCTACTTTCATATATTTAATTTAAAGTTTAGTTATTATGTTTGGCTTTAGTTTATGTTATACATATGCTGTATAGATTCCAATAATGTTTATCCAGTCTAAAAAGTGACATGATTCATTGGAAGTTTTTTCATATGAATACAAATGTCAAGAACACAATAAATAAACGTAATAAAGATATTCCTTATGGAAACACTCATAACCAATATGTTATAATGATCTCTAATAGTTAGGTTCTATAAACAAATTAATTAGTCCAAACCATAAGCTCTTGATTATAACCAATATGTGATATGCATTTCGATTATAATCTAACTACTGAAAAAAAAAACAAAAAAATTGTATGGCTGCATACCATAACCCAATATCATCCACACCATGTCTTCATAGCAACGAAATCCATCCACACCATGACCCATTATGAATAAAAAATCCAAGACAAAAAATACAGAATGACATCAGATTGATTAGTTTCATATATGGTTAAGCATATGTACACATAGAAAGAAGTCCAAAGTAGAAAGGTATAATTAACATGCTACTATTGTTTCAGCATTCTTAATTATCCTAAAAGTCAGAAGTCCAAAACCAATTAGTGTATCATACCACTCCACTCAAAAGAGGAATATAGTTCCAAAAGACAACAACAGCAGTAGCTCAAGCTAATAATTACTGTCATGTTCCATACTTAAGGCAAATACATGTCAAAGTAACTCACAAAAGCAGTAATGTAAACTTGTTTTCTAAACATTAAGTTTACGTGCAACAACATACTTAGAAGCACTTCGAGTCCTAGTCAACATGGCAGGTATCGTGTTTGCATGCTTAGCTTTCTTTGTCGAGAAACGCTGGTCGGGTTTGTCTTTGCTAGGACTACCTAGAGATTCAAATGGTGGATCATTTTCCTCGTCCAAAGAAATTCATGTTTCACCAATAGCAAGCCCAAGTTCAAACTCGAAATGGTCCTCACTTTCCCTAAGCACTTGCTCCATATTTTGATTCAACTCGTGGAGAACAATCTCATTGCCAAAACAGTATCGCTCAGCCATGGTATCAAATTGGATACAAGTAAACATTAAAGACAAGTGTTAAAAATTATAAGTTCACTCATGTGTTGATATAAATCAAAATAATGTACGTTCGTACCTCATACACTGTACCGTTCCCATCTCCAAGTGATTCCATATATTTCATAATAGACTAGTATCAAACTCAGAATTCTGCTAGGGCAGACCATTCTCAAATGTGATGGCAAATGTCTTGAATGAAAAACCTGGATCCTGTGTGGAATGTATGTCATATTTGAACAGCTCGTCCATAGTAGCCAGCTGAAAAATGTCATGAAATAAGTATTAGAAATGCACAAAATAAACTATAGTCAAAATAATCAATGCATAAATGATCAACAAAGGTATATGCATATACCATTTATTTGGTGTGTTCTAATTTTTCATCCTTTTCCTCTTTAGTTTTTTTAGGATCCCAAATTTGAACTGCTTTTTGACCCATGATCATCCTTGCCATGAAATAGTTTGCCTCAGTAGGACACTTATCAGTGAAAATAGGGACTAGAATCTGAAAATCAAATTGTGAATCAACAAACGTGATATACTTTATATCAATCAGCAATGATTTCAAATATTTTATGTCCAAAAACTTTCAAAGTAGGGATAATATAACCTCTCAATATAGGCGAAAATTTCCAAAATGAAATTCCTTCCACTTGTTTTCAAGCGTAGCCCGCCGAATAGGGTAATAAGGCCTTAGCTGTTCTTGCTGTAAAATTTAAAATTAAAAAAAAAAAGAAATTAGATGTTTCTTAGCTTCTAAGATACAATATTTCAGACAATAGAACACACCAACAAAAAAAATCTAGAAGTTCATTACCGAAATATCTGCTGGCATAAACCAGACCATAGGAGAGGAATCGTGAAGGTATTTTTGGCGTTCCTTAAAAGTCATGATCCGAGCATAGGCTGATATTATTTGAAAACAAACATTTAGTCCACTAAACTACCTTAGAAGTAAACATTCAATGCAAAGAAACGAAGTAAATAAGAAAACTTAAAATGGCCATTCAATCATACAAATCAATAGTTATCATTACAGAATAATTATTCTTATAATTGAACCAATTTATACCTCTTTGCGCGCCCTGTTATGAGGCTGAATTGACCTCATGCATTCCTTATCCAATTTAAGCTCGTCATAATCACAAACTATATAATTGCATCAAATGAAAATGACAACCAGCTTAATTATTATCGTATAATAATCACACTTGGTAGTAATTTAAAAAAATTGTAATTGTACTAATTTTAGGAGTTATCGAAACTTACAAATCTTGCAGTTCCAGGTTATAGATGAACTCTGCCAACTAGAACATCTGCAAGGAGATCGATGAAGACAACTTTAAATGCCCTGCTACAAGACCTTCACTTGACTGAAACTTCTTATACCCCACTTCTTCGGTTCAGCAGGGCGTTTGAAATGGTCATTGCTAGCATTCCAGAACTCATCGATCACATTGGTCAGGTCCATAATGGGAGGAAACTCAACTCCCTCAGTGTCTTTTTCTACATTATCTTTAGCACTATGCTCTTCTTGTTTGGGAGGGCCATCCACAACCACATTGTTTGCAATGATGTTCTTCATCTCCCTTGAAGTCATTTCCTTAATGACCTCTGATAAGCTCTCAACTAAGGCAACCAAAGAATCCATTTGACAGCACAACTTGGTAACCTTCTCCATCACTAAATTAATAACATCATTATATGAGGTAGACAGGCTAGTATTATTGTCATTCAGGACATCCACGAGTTTGATCTGGTATCAAAAGACAACATTAGCCAACATAAAATGCAAGAAACTTAATAAAATAAAATAAATAAAGGAAGTTGATAACTCTATGATTTAGAGTTATTTTTATTAACTTTGAACTTGAATTTTGGGTGAAAAGAGTAATGAGTGTGTTGTTATTTGTAAGTTTGTTTAGTTTTTACTTTTTTTCTCTAGTTAGTGTGTTAATGCAAGAGTCTTGTGATTTGTTGGTAGTAATTGTAATTATTTACGTAAATTTTTGTGTTTTGTCATTCAGGAAAGAAACCTTCAAAGCGCCAAGGGAAATTAAAGGAATTAAGAGACAAAAGGGGACAAAAAGGGAGCATTGCTGCTCGGATGCTGTAGGCCAGACTTGTAGCAATTATGGGAAAGTGAAGACTGACGTGGACAAAAGCCAGCTGATTTTATTTACTGACCTCAGCGCCTATGTGGCACCCATTTTAGGGAATGAAGTTAGCTGGCTGAGGTGGCAAGAGGAAATGGACCAAAGATGAAGTGGGGTTTTCTAATTAGGGTAAAGGATGGTACCCAAAAGGGGAGGCAGCCGTAATATACACCAGAAATAGAGAGAGGAAAGAAGGACAGAGAAAAAAATCTTTCAGCAAGAAGAGTACAGAGAACAAACCAGAGAAATACACACAGAAAAAGGCATTACCTACAAGAGGAGAATCACGACCAAGGAAGGAGGAGGACTTTAGAACCCGATTCTACTCTTCTCTTTCTTCTATAATTCCTTTTCTGTAGTGTATATATAATCTTGATTCTATAATTTGTGAACTGAATATTTGTTATGGATGAACAATTTCTGTTTTGGATTGTAATTTTCAGTTTAGACATGAACTAATCACCTTGAGATTTGGGTGGCTATGAACCCTATGTGATGAAGTATTAATGCAATGCATGAGTTTAGTAATTTGCCTTTGTTCATTCAAGTGAAATTAATGTTTAACGATTGTTGATTGCTGGCCATAACTAACAATCAAACTAGCTAGATCTGATTTTGGAAGGAATCTATCTAGTGGAATCAACTTGAATGATGCAAGAGAAATGCCATGTTTAGGTAGTTCTTAGTAGTGAAATAGGAATATTTTGCTACCTTGTATAACCTGAGATTTGGTGAATAAATGCATGTTTTACAACCTGATTTGATATAGGAATGTGTTGAATTAAGTTGTGGAATTATATCAGTAGGTTTTGGAAAAAGCTTACTGGCTTAGTGTGAAATCTGTTAACTCTGTGCATAATTGCTGAACGATTGCTATAACAACTTGGCAGATTAACATAGGGGGAATTAGCCATCCAAATCTAATTGTTCACATAGATCTTCTCTCAATTAATTTTTTTTCTGAGTTCTTCATTTTATTTTAGATTAAAATACGTACACCCATTTAATTTTAGATTCATATTCCAATCATGTTTTTAATTTTGTTATCTTATTGTTAAATTGTTCTTTAGTTGATTTTTACATTTATTTAGTTTAAAATCCCTGTGGAGACGATACTCATTTACAGTTTACTACTTGTGCGGCTACGTATACTTGCGTATTTTAATTGCTATAATTTTTGCAACAAGTTTTTGGCGCCGTTGCCGGGGATTTTAAAATTAAATTCTGTTTTATCAACTATTTGACAATTTATTTTCATTGTTTTTAACCTTGTTGGTTCGGGTTGTGCAAACTCAGGTACCTACAGTGTATGAACCAGCAAGAGGACAGTGAACTTGCTCCTATTGACCCCGAGATCGAACGAACTTTCAGAAAAAGGAGAAAGGATCAAAAGGCTAAAAGCCGAGGTACTATGGCTGAACGTGTTGATGATGAGGGGGATGGCCAGCAAGTCACTAATCCCATTGTTTTGGCGGATGACAGAGCCAGAGCAATACGGGAATACGCTGCCCCTATGTTTAATGAGCTAAATCCAGGCATTGTGAGGCCAGAAATACAAGCAGCTCAATTCGAGCTCAAGCCAGTGATGTTTCAAATGCTCCAAACTGTGGGGCAGTTCAGCGGGATGCCAACAGAGGATCCTCATCTCCACCTTCGTTCATTCTTGGAGGTGAGCGATTCCTTTAAGCTTCAAGGAGTGAGTGAAGAAGCATTAAGGCTGAAGCTATTTCCATTCTCATTAAGAGACCGAGCTAGATCATGGCTCAACACTTTGCCTCCTGATTCTGTCACAAATTGGAATGATCTTGCTGAAAAGTTTCTGCGCAAATATTTCCCTCCCACCAGAAATGCAAAATTTCGGAGCGAAATCATGTCATTCCAGCAGCTTGAAGATGAATCAACCAGTGATGCATGGGAGAGATTTAAGGAGCTTTTGCGGAAGTGTCCACACCACGGCATCCCGCACTGTATACAGATGGAGACTTTCTATAATGGCCTCAATGCAGCTTCTAGAATGGTGTTAGATGCCTCGGCCAATGGTGCTATCTTGTCCAAGTCTTATAATGAAGCATTCGAAATTTTGGAGAGAATTGCAAGCAACAATTATCAATGGTCCAACACGAGAGCTCCGCAAAGTAGAAAAGTGGCAGGGGTTCTTGAAGTAGATGCATTAACTGCTTTGACAGCCCAAATGGCTTCCATGACTAATATTCTGAAAAACATGAGTTTGGGGAACAACATTCAGCCAGCTGCTGCTATTCAAAGTGGAGACATTTCCTGTGAATATTGTGGAGATGGGCACATGTTTGAGAATTGCCCTTCCAACCCAGCAGCAGTTTGTTATGTGGGAAACCAGAATTTTAACCGAAACAGTGGCCCATACTCAAATTCGTACAACCCAGCTTGGAGGCAACATCCGAATCTATCTTGGGGGGGTCAAGGAGCAAGTTCCAGCAGTATACCAGCACAAGGGAAGCAAGCTTATCCACCAGGTTTTTCTCAGCAGCCAAGGGCTCCACAACCGCAACACCCTCAAGGCTCTCAATCCAATTCTTTGGAGAGTCTAATGAGGGACTATATGGCAAAGAATGATGCAGTGATACAAAGTCAGGCAGCATCCCTTCGTAATCTTGAAATGCAGCTGGGACAATTAGCCAATGATCTGAAAAATAGGCCTCAAGGTTCTTTGCCTAGTGACACGGAGAATCCAAGGAGGGATGGGAAGGAACATTGCAAGGCTATCAATCTAAGGAGTGGAAAAATTCTGGAAAATTCTGAGGAGGAAATAAAGGGCAGTGGGGAGCCCACTTCAATCCAAACTGAAGGTGAATCTAGTAAAAAACCAGCGAAAGAAGTTACTGAAACTGGCCCAGTTGATACAGCATCGGGTCAGCAATCTGTTCCAGTGAAATCTGCACCAAAGCCGCCCCCACCATTTCCTCAGCGATTTCGTAAACAGCAGCAAGATGGGCAGTTCAGGAAGTTTCTGGATGTGTTAAAATAGCTCCATATTAACATACCCTTGGTGGAAGCCTTGGAACAAATGCCAAACTACGTCAAATTTTTAAAAGACATTTTGACGAAAAAGAGAAGGCTGGGGGAGTTCGAAACTGTTGCTCTTACAGAGGGTTGCAGCGCTATGTTGAAGAGTAAAATCCCTCCAAAATTGAAGGACCCTGGAAATTTTACGATCCCTTGTTCTATTGGGGGACGGGATGTTGGAAGGGCATTGTGTGATTTGGGCGCTAGCATTAATCTTATGCCGATGTCGATTTTTAAGAAGCTTGGTATTGGTGAAGCGAGGCCTACAACTGTTACATTGCAGCTGGCGGATAGATCTATGGCCCATCCTGAAGGAAAAATTGAGGATGTGTTAGTGCAGGTTGACAAATTTATTTTCCCAGCCGACTTTATTATCTTGGATTATGAAGCTGACAGAGAAGTGCCAATTATATTGGGGCGGCCGTTCCTTGCTATGGGGCGAACATTAATTGATGTACAGAATGGGGAACTCACTATGAGAGTCAATGATCAGCAAGTTACATTCAGTGTATTCAAGGCTATGAAATTTCCTGATGAAATCGAAGAATGTTCAAGTGTGGATGTGATTGAGACGCTTGTGGCTGAGAAGTTTAATACGAAGGTTGATATGGCTGAATTGGGAGTTCAGATTTTTGAAGATTCTGAAGATTCTAGCAGCGAAGAAGAACCTCAAGTTACTTGGGTAGACTCATGTAAACCAGCCAGAAAATTCAATAAATATTTTGAAGCATTAAATCTGCCTGAAGGATATTTTAAGCCGCCAAAACCGTCCATTCAAGAACCACCTCAATTAGAATTAAAGCTGCTGCCCAGCCACTTAAAATATGCTTATTTGGGGGACAATGACACACTTCCAGTAATTATCTCTTCCTGTTTAGAGGCTGATGCTGAGGGGTCTTTGCTGGAGTTATTAAGGAGACATAAGAAGGCTATTGGCTGGACTATGGCCGATATACAAGGAATTAGCCCAGCTTTGTGCATGCACAAAATCTTGTTGGAATCTGGCTGTAGCAACTCTGTGGAGCAGCAAAGGAGGTTAAATCCAGTGATGAAAGATGTAGTCCGAAAAGAAGTGATCAAGTGGCTGGACTATGGTATTATCTACCCTATTTCAGACAGCTCGTGGGTAAGCCCAGTGCAGTGCGTGCCTAAAAAAGGAGGGGTTACAGTGGTGACAAATGATAACAACGAGTTGATTCCTACTCGAACAGTGACTGGTTGGAGAGTGTGTATGGATTACAGGAAACTTAACAAAGCCACACGGAAGGATCATTTTCCGCTGCCGTTTATTGATCAAATGTTAGACCGCTTGGCTGGGAAAGAATTTTTCTGTTTTCTCGATGGTTATTCAGGTTATAACAAGATTTCCATAGCCCCGGAAGACCAGGAGAAAACCACATTCACATGCCCCTACGGGACATTCACCTTTAGACGTATGCCATTTGGTTTATGTAACGCACCAGCCACCTTTCAAAGGTGCATGATGGCAATCTTTTCAGATATGGCAGAGAGTATTTTGGAGATTTTTATGGACGATTTTTCAGTCTATGGCGATTCTTTTGTGAGCTGTCTAGCTAATTTGGAGAAGGTTTTGGCAAGGTGTGAAGAAACCAATTTAGTCCTAAATTGGGAAAAGTGCCATTTTATGGTGCAGGAAGGTATCGTGTTGGGTCACAAAGTGTCTAAAAAGGGGATTGAAGTCGATAAGGCAAAGCTGGAAGTGATTGAGAAGTTACCAGCCCCAACTACAGTAAAAGGGATAAGGAGTTTTCTGGGGCACGCTGGTTTCTATAGGCGTTTTATCAAGGACTTCTCCAAGGTGTCTAAGCCTTTGTGTACGCTGCTGGAACAGAACCGCCCCTTTGATTTCACTGCTGAGTGTCAGGAAGCATTTTTGAAGTTGAAAAAGGCATTAATAACGGCTCCAGTGATTATAGCTCCTGATTGGTCTTTACCATTTGAACTCATGTGCGACGCCAGCGATTTTGCTATTGGAGCAGTCCTTGGGCAGCGAAGAGGAAAGATTTTCCATTCAATTTATTATGCGAGCAAGACATTGATTGATGCTCAAATAAACTACTCCACCACTGAAAAGGAGCTGCTGGCTGTGGTATTCGCCTTTGAGAAATTCAGATCATACTTAGTGGGCACAAAGGTTATAGTCTACACCGACCATTCAGCAATAAAATATTTAATAGCCAAGAGGGAGTCCAAACCAAGGCTCATCCGCTGGGTCTTATTGCTGCAAGAATTTGATCTTGAAATACGCGATAGGAAGGGTACTGAAAACCAAGTGGCGGATCACTTGTCGCGGCTGGAAACCAGCATTAATAGCAGCGCTACTAGTGAGGTAACACCCCAGATTCATGATTCTTTTCCAGATGAGCAGCTGTTGGTTTTAGACCAGGAAAGTGTCCCATGGTACGCCGATGTTGTAAATTATTTAGTAAGTGGAGTACAGCCACCTGACTTCAGCAAACAGCAACTCAAAAAGTTCTTCCACGACATCAGATTTTATTACTGGGATGAACCGTACCTTTACAAGCAGTGCCCCGACCAGATACTGAGGCGTTGTGTGCCTGAAAATGAAGTGTCCAGCATCTTAGAGCACTGTCATTCAGCCCCATATGGTGGCCATTTTGGTGGACAACGGACAGCAGCTAAAGTGTTCCAATCCGGATATTATTGGCCATCCATTTTTAAAGACGCTCATGAGTTCGCTAAGAAGTGTGACCGCTGTCAGCGTGTAGGCAACATTTCAGCAAGGAATGAGATGCCGTTGAACTGTATTTTGGAGGTGGAACTATTTGACGTCTGGGGAATCGATTTCATGGGGCCATTCCCACAGTCCTTTGGGAACTTATACATTCTGGTAGCTGTTGACTACGTGTCAAAATGGATAGAGGCAGTGGCTAGTCCCACAAATGACGCTAAAGTAGTGATGAAGTTTCTGCATAAGCATGTGTTTACAAGGTTTGGGACTCCAAGGGCTTTGATCAGTGATGAGGGAACCCACTTCGTAAACAAAATATTGGCTGCCTTGCTATCCAAGTACAGCGTCAAACACAAGATAGCCACGGCCTATCACCCCCAGACTAACGGGCAGGCAGAAATTTCGAATAGAGAGATAAAAGGGATTCTAGAAAAGGTGGTGAACCCAAGCCGCAAGGACTGGTCACAGCGGCTAGATGATGCGCTTTGGGCGTACAGGACAGCTTTTAAGACTCCTCTAGGCATGTCACCTTATCGCTTAGTCTTCGGGAAGGCGTGTCATCTTCCGGTGGAGTTAGAACATAAGGCATTTTGGGCATTGAAGAAGTTAAATTTGGATCTTGTAGTCGCTGGAGAAGCAAGAAAACTGCAGCTGAATGAACTGGACGAGACGCGACTATTTGCTTATGAAAATGCCAAGCTGTACAAGGAGAAGACTAAGCGGTGGCATGATCAGAAAATTCAAGAGCGGGTGTTTGAGAAAGGCCAGAAAGTACTGCTGTTTAACTCACGGTTGAAGCTGTTCCCTGGGAAGCTCAAGTCCCGTTGGTCGGGCCCCTTCACAGTGACTAAAGTCTACCCTTTTGGAGCTGTTTTAATTCGAGAAGATCAGTCTGGGAGGGAGTTCACAGTTAACGGACAGCGACTGAAACACTATTGGGGAGGCGAGGTCAACCGAGAAAAGACCTCGATCTCCTTAAAGGATGCTTGACAATTGTAACTTGGGGTGCCTACAAAAAGAAAAGAGAGAAAAAAAATAAATAAATAAATAAATAAAGAAAAAAAAAATGAGGAACAACAGATTCAATGGCACCCCAAACAAATAAATATATAAAAAAAAAAAAAAGGAGAGAAAAAAAAAATATATATATAATAGATAGCAATAACTATTCTGTGTAATTCTGAAAGGTGTATTTTTGGGGCAGGTTAAATTATGGCCGAAAGTCAGGATTTGGGAAAATTTGGAATCTGGGCAAGACATTAAGTTTGGGATGTAGGAGTATTGCCCAGTTGCTATAGCCATCTGTTAGCAATTGCTGGGCAGCAATTTGTCAAAGCTGAGTTCAAACACGAGAAGTATCGGGCTTGAAGCTGGGGAACTTAGGTCTGTGAGAATTAATGGGCACGTGGTCGAAAAGAAAGCAACATTTTCAGTGAGCCAATGATTGGGAGATAAGTATTCAATCATTGGGCTTATTTAAAGAATTAGTGGGACCACTTAAAGAATTAAAGCAAAAGGAGATCCATTTGCACATTTTTTTTTGGGGATTAATTATTCAAGTCAAAATGGGCCCCATGCATCTTCATATTCGGCCAGACCAGATGGGTTTGGTCAACTGGGCCCCTATGACACTTAGTTGACTCTTACACTCAGTAGGCCCAAGAAGCCACCATTGACTCACCATTGGCCCACAAAGTTAACCCTACCCCTTCCTCATTCTCCCTCCGAGCCGCCTCAGCCACACCAGTCCCTTGCTTCGCACCTCCCTGATCCGAGCCGCCTCAGCCGCACCAGTCCCTTGCTTCGCACCTCCCTGATCCGAGCCGCCGTTAGCCCAAGCCTCCAGTGCATGAACCACTTCCCATTTCCCCGTACCTCTACTCCACACCGCACCAGCTCCGTCGCCTCCACCCGACCCAGACCACGAACCAACCTCACCACACCGACGCACCCACCACCTGCAACCCAAACCGGACCCAGGCTCACCACTCCATCACAACCCGTCGATCCACGCCTCCACTCTAAATCTCCGTCCCACGACCCAGAAATTCTTTCGACCCCACCACGAGCTCACGGCCACGAACCCTCGCCTCCACCTTCTTTCCCTATCACAGCCACGACCCGACACCATACTCAACTCTCAACGAGACTCACGGCCTCTAGCTTGCCCATTCACGTTTCAGTAAGCTTCTTCTTGGCAGAGCATATTTCTGTAATTTTCCTGGAGAAGGTATTTTGAAAATAGCAATCGCTGATATTCTGTTGTATTGCCTGGTATTTTGGTGTACTATTGAGTTCCTCTCTGTAAATCTGTGGCTGAATACTGTTGTGCGTCCAAGCCAAAATGCCTAAGATCAAGCAGTGTGCTCAGAGAGCCAAGAAGAAACCATCCTCTGCCGTGCCAAAATTTGCCACACAGGCAGCTAAGGAGAAATACCATGCCTCTATCTGCCACAAGGATTTTTACATGGAGCGCGGCTTGATAGCCGCGAATGCCAATTTCAGCGACCTGCCCGACTGGTTAATGGATACTGTCACCGAGAGGAATTGGGAGACCCTGTGCTCAGCACCGAAACCAGCCGTACCCGAGTTGGTCAAAGAATTCTATTCCAACTTCTTGGCCGAGCAATGGCCTACAACAGTAATGGTTAGAGGAGTAGAAGTGCCATTTTCGGCTAAGGTCATTAACGAGATTTTCTTGTTGGAGCCAGTCAAGTGTGAGTTCACCAAGGGACGTGAACAGATGTCTGACGAACTGATTCAAGATATTATGCCCGAGCTGGCCAAACCAGAGGCCGAGTGGGACATTGATGAGAATGGAAGGTTTCGTTTCCGAAGAACGGATCTGCAGCATGAGATGAAATGCCTCTACAGCTTTGTCCAGTCTACCTTGCTCCCCACCTCCCACGATTCCACAGTGAGCAGGGAGCGCATGTGGATGCTCTATTGCATAATGAAAAGGATGCCAATTGATGTAGGTTCCGTGTTGGCACAAGAAATTTTTGACTGTGCGTATAGATCCAAAGGCAAGCTCTTCCTGCCTTCTACGGTTACCGCTATATGTCGCGAGGCCGGTGTCCCGGTATGGCCAGAAGAGGGGCTGGTTCCAACAAAGGGGCTCATCAGTTTTGGCCCTGCCCGAGCACCTAAGGCCGCTGCAGCGTCCTCATCCACCTCCAGTGACCCCATCATGGAGAGATTGACCCAGCTTGGCCGAATCCAGGAGCAAATGCACAAGCAGCAAGGGCGAATCTGTGAGCGTCTGCAAACTTTTTGGACTTATGAGCAGCACAGGGATGCCGCAATGAAGAATGTGCTGCAAAAGGCTATGCCTAAGACTGGTCCGCAATTCCCAGCTTTCCCTGAGCAAATTTTGAGTACCTGGACTGACAATGTTGGCGACAATGCGGAGTTCCCTGAAGAGGACTCCGAGTAGAGGGGGTTTCCTTTCCCTTTTATTTTGTTACTTTCTGTTATTTTATGTTTATGTGTCTGTTCTTAGTTTGTTGTTTGTCTAGGTTGTTTAGTTTCTGTTTTAGCTTTTAATCGTTTTCGTGGCGTTGCTGTGTTAGTTGTATTTGTGCATGAGAGATATTGTGATTTAATCTGGCTTAGTGTCCTGCTCGATGATGAACTTTTCCATTTCAGTCCATTTGTGTGTTGCCCGGATTTTATATGTTAAATATGCTTGTATAGGTGCTAGTGATCTCAGTCATGCTTTCTTTTAGTCCCTGGTCAATAGGTGTGTACTTCTATTCTCCCACCATATTTTGAATTTTTCGAATAACTGCTTTCTTGTGAAATTTTACGCTTCTAGAATTGTTTAGTGCACCCCTTGAGGCGAAATCCTAGCTAGCTTTACCCTTTAGAAATGATTTAGGCCATCTTTGGACGTTTGGGCCTTTCAAGCTTTCCCATTGTATATTAATTTCCCTTAGTCACCCTTAGTTGAGCTCATTTGCCTATTTTTTTTTTCTTAATACCTATCATTGATGATACCCCCTGCTTAAATTGTTATTTTTCACTTTCATTAACCAAACCTAGCTACTGAAACTTATCAAGAACAGATTATTTGCAGTAAGTTTGGGATGAGTGAGGTTAGTTTTTAGCCATGTGGTGAGCTATTCCAAGTTTCATTTGTTAGCCACATTGGGGACAATGATGGGATTTAAGTTTGGGGTGTATGGGAATGAGCTCACATAAAAATATTCATATTTCTCTTGCTATATATATATATAGATATCTCCATAGTAAAAAAAAAAAAAAAGAAGAGAGAAAGAGGCAGTTTTGAGCCTAAGTTTGGGGTGTACCACCCCCTATGCAAGAAAATACATTGGTCCCCTTTCTCATGATCTAGTCAGTTTTTAAAAAAAAAAAAATAGCAAGAGAATTAGAGCTAAATCAAATTATTCATTGTGGGTTAAAATTACATATTGGGTGAGAGCTTGCGGAAAAAAAAAATAATAATAATAAGAAAGGTTCTTGATAAGTTGAGGTGGGTAGGTTGTAAGCCTTTAGAAATATTATCTTTTATCCTACCCTAACCTAAGCCTTACATTACAAGCCGAGTAAAGTCCTTTTGATCTAGGGGAAAAAGCTAGACTACATTAGTGGAGAGGAGTGTACTAATTCAACCTATGGGAGCAGATAGTTAAACTTGAGGATCAAGAGTAGTTATTAGAGGAATTCAAGGTGTTGGTGGGAAACTTTTGTACACACTATTGACTGGGTGACTTTAGGGAGGCATTAGTGATTTCTTTAGCACTGAAAATGGGAAATGAGGCATATAAAGTCAGGGCATAAGCACTACCAGCACATCATGTCATTCCATTCCACGTTTCTGAGAGCAAATAATTTCACTAAGCTGTATTGGATTATGCAGGAATCTCTCTTGTACAAGTTTGTGTCTGTGTTACTTTTTGAGTTGAGTGTGTGTTATGTGTTGTTTTTATTTCTGTTTTCCTCATTACTCGAGGACGAGCAATATGCCAAGTTTGGGGTGTTGATAACTCTATGATTTAGAGTTATTTTTATTAACTTTGAACTTGAATTTTGGGTGAAAAGAGTAATGAGTGTGTTGTTATTTGTAAGTTTGTTTAGTTTTTACTTTTTTTCTCTAGTTAGTGTGTTAATGCAAGAGTCTTGTGATTTGTTGGTAGTAATTGTAATTATTTACGTAAATTTTTGTGTTTTGTCATTCAGGAAAGAAACCTTCAAAGCGCCAAGGGAAATTAAAGGAATCAAGAGACAAAAGGGGACAAAAAGGGAGCATTGCTGCTCGGATGCTGTAGGCCAGACTTGTAGCAATTCTGGGAAAGTGAAGACTGACGTGGACAAAAGCCAGCTAATTTTATTTACTGACCTCAGCGCCTATGTGGCACCCATTTTAGGGAATGAAGTTAGCTGGCTGAGGTGGCAAGAGGAAATGGACCAAAGATGAAGTGGGGTTTTCTAATTAGGGTAAAGGATGGTACCCAAAAGGGGAGGCAGCCGTAATATACACCAGAAATAGAGAGAGGAAAGAAGGACAGAGAAAAAAATCTTTCAGCAAGAAGAGTACAGAGAACAAACCAGAGAAATACACACAGAAAAAGGCATTACCTACAAGAGGAGAATCACGACCAAGGAAGGAGGAGGACTTTAGAACCCGATTCTACTCTTCTCTTTCTTCTATAATTCCTTTTCTGTAGTGTATATATAATCTTGATTCTATAATTTGTGAACTGAATATTTGTTATGGATGAACAATTTCTGTTTTGGATTGTAATTTTCAGTTTAGACATGAACTAATCACCTTGAGATTTGGGTGGCTATGAACCCTATGTGATGAAGTATTAATGCAATGCATGAGTTTAGTAATTTGCCTTTGTTCATTCAAGTGAAATTAATGTTTAACGATTGTTGATTGCTGGCCATAACTAACAATTAAACTAGCTAGATCTGATTTTGGAAGGAATCTATCTAGTGGAATCAACTTGAATGATGCAAGAGAAATGCCATGTTTAGGTAGTTCTTAGTAGTGAAATAGGAATATTTTGCTACCTTGTATAACCTGAGATTTGGTGAATAAATGCATGTTTTACAACCTGATTTGATATAGGAATGTGTTGAATTAAGTTGTGGAATTATATCAGTAGGTTTTGGAAAAAGCTTACTGGCTTAGTGTGAAATCTGTTAACTCTGTGCATAATTGCTGAACGATTGCTATAACAACTTGGCAGATTAACATAGGGGGAATTAGCCATCCAAATCTAATTGTTCACATAGATCTTCTCTCAATTAATTTTTTTTCTGAGTTCTTCATTTTATTTTAGATTAAAATACGTACACCCATTTAATTTTAGATTCATATTCCAATCATGTTTTTAATTTTGTTATCTTATTGTTAAATTGTTCTTTAGTTGATTTTTACATTTATTTAGTTTAAAATCCCTGTGGAGACGATACTCATTTACATTTTACTACTTGTGCGGCTACGTATACTTGCGTATTTTAATTGCTATAATTTTTGCAACAGAAATATAAGAAGGTTCTTGCAGTTTTGCACCCACTATAACCACCATTGTGACAAATATAATTCTTGACCCTTTTGTAAGAAGCATTATTCCAAAATTTAATTGGAGGAACACTCAGGTCAACAAAAAATTTGGGCACATCAATATGGTTAAAGTACAAAAGCTATAAAGAAAAATAAATATGGGTCAGTAACCAATTAAACAATGTATGCAAAGTAAATTTAAATAAAATATGATAAAGTGGATAAGTGAAATATTATAGAGAATGGTTACCTGAAGAAAATCAGTGCATCCGTTTATGTGATATGTAGAATTAGACTGATACTTGCCAATGGATTTCATTAGCATGCTGTACGAGTGGTCGGCCGAGTTGTAAGACCGAATCTTGGTGGCATCACTTACTGCATTTATGTAACTGGCTCGAATATCCGGTCCAGCACCAGGGACCAAGATGCTGCCAACAATCATAAGAATGAAATTCCCTAGGAAAAAATCATTGACCAACTTGTTAATATGCAAGAGAAATTCGAGGTTTGCCACCTGAAATCCTAGCCTTCAGATCCTTATCACAGACCCTTTCATCAACTTCAATTGGAAAGTTTCCATTTGGAATGTCCATGCCACGTTGTAAAGTCCTACTTGATAATAGAATTTCCTTCCTATACAAATTGAGACAGTTACTACCCACATCAACCCCCTTAACAAGCCACTGAACTAGTGGAGTGTAAACATGTGGAAAATCTACCGTTAGATATGAACCAAATCCAACAACTACTACCACGACTTTTTGTTCATTAGATAAGAAACTCACTATCCTAACTACTCGTTCAAAAGAACATCTAGTGACTATGTCACGTGAATCAACCTCTAAACCAGCCTTATCTTCTTCAAACTTATCCCCCTTTTCAGTTTCCGTACTGTCATCATCATCAGAAGATGTCGCATCCTTTTGCTTATTAGACTTGCTACAAGAAACTGTATTAATTGCTTTTTTTTTTTTTTCCGAGACTTGCTTGGGGAAGCTGTATAGAAAGCAGCCCTCCACTTTCCAGCAAGCTCCTTCTGCAACTACATGAAACCAAATAATACCATTAATCATTGCTAATAAATAACACATGAAAAATACAAAGTGTGATTATAGTCCAAGTACAATATCATACCCCAACGAGCTAAAGTCGATTTTGCTATCTTATAGTGGCCTCCATTTTTCGGGCTGTTTCTGCTGCCATTTTCTCAATTGTAACCCTCCTAAGATAATAGAACATAGTAAACATTAAATACAAAATAATGTGGCCAAATAATCAATACTCAACTGACTAATTGAAAAAGACAATGGTAACAAATACCCACATTAAATCAGTCACATTGTCCTTCTTAGTAGCGACTCTTTCGTTCTTAACCACACCCTTCTTAGCCACCTTATCATTACTAGCCATAGCACCGCGCTTTCGTTTAATCGTCATTTGAAAAATGATCAATCAGTTATGACTAGCACAGGGATTCTACTTGTAAACTTATACAACCTCTAGTTCATATAATAAATCATTCCCCACTCTTTTATTGGAGTTGCCATCATTTAAAAAAAAAAAGAATATATTAGTTTTTTTAATAATTTGTCCCCAATAAATTGATACTTACAAAATATACATTTAACAAGTATAGATTACAATTTAACAACAAAGAGAGGATAGTACTACAGTAATGAATATTTACTAACATTTTAGTGGATATCTTTTATAGTTTTTAAGCCTTGCATCAGCATCAAGTTGTGAATGTGGAAGTTGTGAGTTGACTAGCTAAGAAAATAAGCCAAGGCACGAATATTGGGCAGCCAAAACAAGTTGCAATGGGAGCATTTATGAAGCATTAAGATAATTATATAGTCTTTCTCTATTTTCAGACATAATTTGGAGATTATTTGTTATTTTTAGTCTTGAAAAATGGAAACAAAGAGTAAGGAGATTTTTTTTTCTAAAGATAATGGTCATTCACAAAAAAGATAAATGAACCTATGAATAATGAATGCAATGTAAAGAATATGATACTAAACATAAAAGGAAAACCAAATCAGTGCTCTAGATGGGCATTAAAGAATAATTACCACAACTTGCATAGCTTATTTGAGAATCATAGGTCCTTGTCAACAAAAATATACATATCTCAAGGTCTGCTAAGCCAAGCTATAATTAACAAGTTCTATTATAGCTAACAAGACGAAAGCAATGACTCAGTTTTGCAACTCCATTTTGAAATTCAGACTCATGAAAATAATGATACCAAGAACAATGCTCATTTGCATCAATTAATTCCTCAAAGTAACAAAACCAACCTGATGGTTAGCCAATCCAAATAAGTATTCAAATAAAAAATTTGACTTATGCAAGGAAAAAATATTAACAATTGACAAAGTTGCTAATGTGTCATAGGAGAAAAGTTTACAATTTCAATGTGATGTCTATGATGCCCCTAAGTTTAGATTATCTGGTTTTTCATAAGTAAAAGCAAAAGATATTTAGGTCTGCAACTAGTTAAAGGTTCACTTTCAAGTATCTATTTCACTTAGGCCCTAAATTAGTCACTCTACTTGACAATATATCAAGAAATTTTCTTACTATTGCAAACAAGTAAATGTGAGACACTCAATACAATAATAATAATTAAATAGAAATAATAAATAAACTAGTTTCTACATACATATCAAATCCAACTAAATCTTGAAATCCAGAGCTTAGGTATATCACAATCAAAATAAGCCTATTAACAAACTAGTTTCTACATACATATTAAAAGGTCATTTTTGCAAAGTATTATTCACACCAATATCAACAAACATAATTAAATGGCATGAAATTCATTTAAAGATCTATGTTTTTATATTGCACGTTGTAAAAATTACAACCATTAATGTGTTCAATAAAGAAGAACAATATATCAAAATAGATTGTATTTATATATATAATGAATTTAAATACTGCGGTAATATGGGAGAGGTTCATGCATAGACTTAGTTGTCTTCAATTGATATACTACTGGTTCACTCTTAAGAAGGCAAAGTCAATTCCAATTAGTACTTGTAATAAGAACTTTTCTTATAACCTACTTCGGTTGCATAACTGTATAATATAAATATACATATAAATAGTAAACTCTAACATGCTCTCATAATTTTCTTGGGTCCAATAATGGATTAGGAGACCATAGCCATTATTGCATAGTTTCTTCTTTAAAACAATTATCATATGCATAATAATGAGTAACATAAAATTTCGATGTTGGGACCCTTTTTATCATTAAGACCAACCACAACTTTCAAATAATGTCAAGACACAGTATGGTGCACTCAGGCATCAAAACCCAATTATCAAAATGTTTAAAATATTTTACTATTTTTGACTTTGTTAAATAGTAACTTGATAACAACACACTTTAGTTTTATACTTATATAAAACAACAAGAAAATACACTAGTAATAATAAGGAACTTACACACCTTACACACCTTTGTTTTGCGGATGACTTATTAATGTTTAGTAAAGGGGATTTTAAATAAGTTCATTTGATTTTGAGAGGTTTCAAGCTTTTCTCTGAGAGTTCAGGTTTGCAAGCAAACAAAAACAAGTCTGCTATTTATGGGGCTGGTTTGTCAGAGATGGATTGGACTAGACTCATAGATATGTCAGGTTTTATTCGGAGTAATCTTCCGTTTAATTACCTTGGAATGACAATCAGTAGCAAGAGGATAACCAAGGAAGATTGTGAATGTCTTGTAGACAAAATGGTTGCCAGAATTAGAAGTTGGAGCTCAAGGAATCTGTTCTTTGCAGGTAGGTGCATCTTGATTAACTCTGTTTTGTTATCAATAAGTACCTACTGGTCTCAAGTGATAATTCTTCCAAAAGCTGTTATTAAAAGAATAAATCAGATCTGTCGAGCATATTTGTGGAAAGGAATAGATGACTATTCAGGGTCGGGGAAGGTTGCTTGGAGTGAGATTAGTAAAACAAAAAAGCAAGGAGGTCTCAGATTCAGAGATATTGGTACTTGGAACACTTGTGCTATTGGCAAGTATGTGTGGGCTATTGCCATGAAAGAAGATAATTTGTGGGTAAAGTGGGTACATAATGTATATTTACGAGAAGAGGATTGGTGGAGTTATAAAGCTCCAACAACAAGCAGTTGGTATTGGACTAGGATAGTTCAAACCAAGGAGGAATTAAAGGCTGCTTATTCCAACAATGACCATTAATGGCAAAGGTACAGTATCAACAAAATGTATAAGTATTTAATGAAGAATAATGAAGGAAGCTGTAAATACTCTTACCTGTGGGATAGAATTGGAGTTTCTAAGCACAAATTTGTGACTTGGCTAGCTCTTAAAAAGCGCTTGCAAACTAGAGATAGACTTATCCGCTTTGGTATTAATTCTGACCCTCTTTGCTTGTTATGTGGTCAAATTGCTGAGTCCCACAGACACCTGTTTTTTGAATTCCAATTCAGTAAGATGTGTATGCAACACATCCTGAGTTGGTTGGGTATTGGTTCCAAGAATTATGAGCTTATGGGTATTTCGAATTGGGTGAGAAGATGTAAGCACTCTACATGCCAAAGGAAAGTGTATAGTTGTGCTTTATGTGCTGGTGTGTATTATATTTGGAAAGCTAGAAATGAGAATTTTTGGAATGTAAAGAAACCAATAGTTACTACTGTTATAGAGAATATAAAAAAAGATATTTGTAATAGGATGAGCCTTTTGTTAACAAGGAAGGTCAGTACGAAGGATTTGGATTGGTTGGGAAATTTACAAATGTAATTAATGATTGGTGTTTGTAATTAGTTTGTGCATAATACAAAAATTGATCTGATTTACCAAAAAAATAATAATAAGGAACTTAACTAATCATGATATACATACATATCATTTTCATTTGTTTTTTGTAATTGATATTATCACATAGCCAGTTTAGTTATGTTAAGCAATTCATTTTTGCCCTGTTCTAAGTTCTTTTTGTCTTCAAGTTTTTTTAATGTTTTTCAAAACATTTTCCCATTATCATTTTTATTACATGTAATGATGAGAAAGTTGAGGCACCAAACACTTTTGAAGACACACCACACATAGATAATATAGTTGCCATTGCTAATGAACTAATGGATTACACAAACAAGTTTCAAGACCATGGAATCAAACACAACACCACAACTAATGAATTACACAAACAAGTTTCAAGACTATGGAATCAAACACAACACTACACACCCAACAGAGGGAGCAATTATGCATTATTAGCACTAAATATCTTTCAGCCAAAAAATTAAAACCAAGACTCCATTATCAGAAATTTTGATCAGAGAAATGATTAGAAAGCACAAACAAATTTTCACCCAAAAACTATTCAAAATAATCACCTTTCAAGTAAAGATCATTGACAAAAAATCATACAAAGAAACAAACATAGGTTTCGTACCTCAAGAACAAAAAATGTGACTTTCTCCACCGTCGGTTTAATGACAAAACACCCGACCAATAAATGTATCTGATTCACAAACAACAACAAGAAAAGGTTGAAAAAAAAACAGAGTGTTAGTTTTCTATCAGAAGAGATTAGTGGAAATTTTCAAAGAGATTATAGGGTTTTGAAACAACTAACCTAGAATACTTACCTTAATTTCATAAAATCTTATTTTAGCTCCCTTTTCTCCGTCGAAGGTTCAACATCAAAGCACCCTATCAAGCTATGCACCATAGTCGTTTCCGAGCAACTGAATAAATTTTTGAAAGAATGATGAGTTCTGGTTTTGTTTCAGAAGGTTAAAATGAGAGTAATGATAAAGAGAGAAGATGGAGTTGATATAAACAGTGGAGATGTGGCCGGTTGCCTTACTCCATCAATACCCCTACTAAAACTAGACTGTAACTAGAAGAAACTGACAGGGGAATAGTCTATTTTGCAGAGCACGCCCCAGCTGTTGATTACTTCAACGACTCAGATTAAAAAATCATTACTAATCTATCACCGCTGGATTAAATAAAACCAGATTAATGGCTCATATCATAAAACGAAACTTATTTCGTCTCCGTACAAGGCGGGATGGAATCAGGGTCCATATATATACTAGATACAACCAACATACAATATGCACGTTTGCTTAGTTTTATTTATAATATTAAATAATTTATTTATTTTTATTTAAGTTTATGTTTTTTCTAATTTTTGAATTTGAGAGTGATATCAAGAGATTATATGTTTAATATAATATTAAATATTATACGTGAATTTTAAATTTAAATTTTTTGTTAGTTTTTTTTTAAAAGCAATTTGTTACTAATTGACTGTAGATTATATAATATGATATTATTCTAATAATTAATTTTAAGTTTAATTAAATTTTATTTAAGTTATAAAATATATGATTTTATTATTTTTAAATAATTATCATTGTTAAATATCTCAAAAATATATTATTTTAATTTATTTAATTATTTATTATTCTTAAATAATTATCGTAAAATATCTAAAAAATATTATATTTTAATTTGTTTAATTATTTATGATTTAAAAATAATTATTATTATTATAAAATATCTTATTTTAATTTTTTTAATTATTCATTTTATTTTATTTAACTTTAAATATTTACAAACTACTGTTAAATATAAGAATATTCTGTTAAATATAAAAATATTCCATTAAAGTTAACATTAAAAAAATAAAAAACCGTTAAAACAAAAATTTTCTGTTATCTACACACTTATTACATAAAAAGAGAAATATAAATATAGGAATTCCCATAGGGAAATTTGACTTTTTATGCTTAATAGTGTGGTGTAATACAAAATAATGCTAGGCATTTTTAACATTACAAAATAATGCCAAAATTTTTGCTAGTACCCAAAATACCCCTGTCATAATTCCCCCCAATCCCAGTTTTGATTCTCCCTCTCTCTCTCAAACTCTCGGTCACAAACTCCCAACCCCCCGACCATTGAACTACCCAGATCTCCCCGTCGGTTTCTCAAGCTTTCTCTCTCAAACTCTCGGTTCGAGTCCCCGTCGCGGCCCCCGTCGAAGTCGCGTTGCCCCCCGTCGAAGCCGCGCTGCCCCCCGTCGAGCCCCCGTCACAGCCCCCGTCGAAACCCCGCGCCTCCGTCTTGCCTCTCGCCGTCTGTCATCCAAAACCCACGGTTCAAGTTTCTCCATACCCAAAACAAAGGTAAGCTTATTGTTTGTGTTTGTGTGTATGTGTATGGATTAGTGTGGAATTGTTTTTGTATGGATTAGTGTGGGATTGTTTGTGTGTATGGATTAATCTGGTTTGTTTTGGGTATGGAATAGTGTGGGTATGTTTTAGTGAAGCCTGGGATTTTTGTGGGTCTGTAAGGTTGCTCGATGGGAGGTTCGATGCATGCTCGATGGGGGTTCGATAGGTTAAGACGTTAAGGGTTCCAAGTTTAGGTTCGATGCTCGATGGGGGGGTTAGATGCATGCTCGATGGGGGTTCGATAGGTTAAGCCGTTAAGGGTTCCAAGTTTAGGTTCGATGCTCGATGGGGGGGTTCGATGCATGCTCGATGGGGGTTCGATAGGTTAAGCCGTTAAGGGTTCCAAGTTTAGGTTCGATGCTCGATGGGGGATCGATGCATGCTTGATGGGTTGTGTATTTGTTGGGTTCGATTCATGCTCGATGGGGTTCGATGCATGCTCGATGGGTTTGGTATTTGTTGGGTTCGATGCTTGTCGATGTTGGTTCGATAGGGTAGGCCTTAGGGGTTCGATGGGGTAGGCCCATTATGGGTTCCGGGTTTAAAACTAAGAAATTAGATGCATGCTCGATGGGGGTTCGATGCATGCTCGATGGATTGGGTCTTATGTTGGGTTCGATGGTGGTTCGATGCATGCTCTAGGGGTTCGATAGGGGGTTCGATGGGTACTCGGGTTGGGGTTCGATGGGTGTTCGAGATGGGTTCGATGGTTGCATGTATGTTTATTTATGGATTTTTCATGCGACTTTGTTTAACTGTATTATTGTTATCTTTATTTTTTGCAGATGCCGAAGTATCTTTTACCCTTGACAGATCACTTTCCTGGACGAGTCACATATAGGGGCAATGGTTACTTTAAAACAATCAAGGACAAGTTTGAGGAGCTCGGGTTGATAGAAAGGGTGAAGGAATCCCCATTCAAACAATTTTTCATGGCTGAGAAATTGGACTTCTCTGCATCTCTCATGCATCAATTAATGTTGCGCAAGATCCAGTGCTTCAAAGAGGATGAGTTGCATTTACATTTGGGATCTAGACCCTACAGATTTGGTAGAGGCGAGTTTGCTTTGGTTACGGGGTTGAACTTCAGTTCCGGGCCATCTGAGACTGATTTGAAGAAACACTTGACTAGTGACCGCTTAATCAAGGAGTACTTTAATGATGAAGAAACAGTGAAGTTAATGCATTTGGAGGCTGCTTTAAAAAACTGCACTGTAGTTGAAGATGCCTACAAGTTGGGCCTATGTTTCTTTGTTGAGGGGGTTTTACTTGCACGAGAGGGCAAGTTAAATGTCTGGATAGATTCGCTGAAGATGGTGGAGGACACTGAGTACTTCTTTACTTACCCATGGGGGAAGGTGTCTTTTAACAAGCTTATGGATTCATGTAAGAAAGACATGCATCATCAGAAAAGGAACTATGAGAAGAAAAAGGAAGTTAAGGGGTAACAGAAAGAAGCAAAATACAGTTTGTATGGTTATGTCCCTGCATTGCAGTATTGGGCATATGAAGCCATCCAGCAGTTTGCACGTGAGTATGGTATTAACCATGGAAACCAGTTTCCGAGGATGCTTAGTTGGTCGAGCAATAAGGAGCGTCCTATTTCGAAGGCCGACCTTGCACCGATGTTCAAGAAGACGAGTGTAAGTTCTGCTATATTATGTCAAAATAGAGTATTCTTTGGTGGTTTCAAACTGACTTAATGCTTTGTATTTGATGCAGTTGATTGTGTTGTCCATGTTGAAGCCCCGGCCTTCGGAGATAGATTATTATAGCGCTCTGACGGAGGGTGATGCTCCCTTGTATCCCGGGTTGGGCCAAGAAGAAGAGGTAGAAACTCCCACTGATTTTGAGAAGGTGGCGGAGATAGCTGCTGAGGTTGCGAAGGCAGCAAATATTTTGTTGATGGCCCTGATGATGAGGATACCCCAGTCCCCATCGACCCCACACCCTCGGCCCCAGCCCCATCGGTACACCCCAGTCCTGATCAACCTGATTTACGGGAGGTGTTGGAGAGGTTGGAGCGAGTCGAGAGTCGTCAGGATACCATCCTAGAGAACCAGGCGGTCAT